>NC_083235.1:6207916-6287716 GCF_032191835.1 Heteronotia binoei
TGGTTTGCCATTGCCTTCCCTAGTCATCTACACTTTCCCCATTTTAATTTAAGGGAGTTATTTGTGAGTTTCCTGCATTGTGCAGGGGGTTGGACTAAATGACCCTGGAGGTCTCCTCCAACTCTATGAGGAGGAGGAGGAGGAGGAGGAGGAGAGGAGGAGGAGAAGGAGGAGGAGGAGAGGAGAAGAAGAAGAAGAAGAAGAAGAAGAAGAAGAAGAAGAAGAAGAAGAAGAAGAAGAAGAAGAAGAAGAAGAAGAAGAAGAAGAAGAAGAAGAAGAAGAAGAAGAAGAAGAAGAAGAAGAAGAAGAAGAAGAAAAGTTTTACACTTTGCTTTTCTCTGTCTTCGTGGTAGAAAGCGCTGTCAAGTCACAGCTGATGTATAGTGGCCCTGTAGGTTCTCAAGGCAAAAGACGTTTCAGAGGTGGTTTGCTGCTGCCTGCCTCTGTGTCATGACCCTGGTATTCTTTGGAGGTCTCCCATCCAACTACAAGGCAGGTCCAGCCCTGCTGAGCTTCCAAGTTCTGATGAGACTGGGCTGGCCTGGGCTTCCCAGGTTAGGGCTTTCCTCTACCCTAAGGAGTCTTAAAGTGGCTTACAATCGCCTTTCCCTTCCTCTCCCTACAAGTACTTTGTGGGGCATGTGGGGCTGAGGGAGTTTTAGGTCAGCTGTGGTGGAATGGCCCTCTTCTACCCTGCCATCTTGGGTTCTCCCAACACCTGGAAGGGCTTTTTGGGGTAGTGGTGAAGTGAGTGGACTCTTATCTGAGAAAACTGGGTTTGATTCCCCACTCCACTTGCAGCTGCTGGAATGGCCTTGGGTCAGCCATAGGTCCGGCAGAGGTTGTCCTTGAAAGGGCAGTTTCTATCAGAGCTCTCTCAGCCCCACCCACCACACAGGGTGTCTGTTGCGGGGGGAGAAGATATAGGAGATTGTAGACCACTCTGAGACTCTGTCCTTGAAAGGGCAGCTTCTGGGAGAGCTCTCTCAGCCCCACCCACCTCACAGGGTGTCTGTTGTGGGGGAGGAAGGGAAAGGAGATTGTAGGCTGCTCTGAGACTCTGTCCTGGAAAGGGCAGCTCCTGGAGAGCCCTCTCAGCCCCACCCACCTCACAAGGTGTCTGTTGTGGGGGAGGAAGGGAAAGGAGATTGTAGGCTGCTCTGAGACTCTGTCCTGGAAAGGGCAGCTTCTGGGAGAGCCCTCTCAGCCCACACCACCTCACAGGGTGTCTGTTGTGGGGGAGGAAGGGAAAGGAGATTGTAGGCTGCTCTGAGACTCTGTCCTGAAAAGGGCAGCTCCTGGGAGAGCCCTCTCAGCCCACCCACCTCACAGGGTGTCTGTTGTGGGGGAGGAAGGGAAAGGAGATTGTAGGCTGCTCTGACACTCTGTCCTTGAAAGGGCAGCTCCTGGGAGAGCCCTCTCAGCCCCACCCACCTCACAGGGTGTCTGTTGTGGGGGAGGAAGGGAAAGGAGATTGTAGGCCACTCTGAGACTCTGTCCCCTGAAAGGGCAGCTCCTGGGAGAGCCCTCTCAGCCCCACCCACCTCACAGGGTGTCTCTTGTGGGGGAGGAAGGGAAAGGAGATTGTAGGCTGCTCTGAGACTCTGTCCTGGAAAGGGCAGCTTCTGGGAGAGCCCTCTCAGCCCCACCCACCTCACAGGGTGTCTGTTGTGAGGGAGGAAGGGAAAGGAGGTTGTAGGCTGCTCTGACTCTCTGTCCCTGAAAGGCAGCTCCTGGGAGAGCCCTCTCAGCCCCACCCACCTCACAGTGTGTCTGTTGTGGTGGGGGGAGAAGATATAGGAGATTGTAGGCCGCTCTGAGACTCTGTCCCTGAAAGGGCAGCTCCTGGGAGAGCCCTCTCCAGCCCCACCCACCTCACAGGAAAGGAGATTGTAGGCTGCTCTGAGACTGTGTCCTGGAAAGGGCAGTTTCTGGGAGAGCCCTCTCAGCCCCACCCACCTCACAGAGTGTCTGTTGTGGGGGGGGGGGGAGGAGAAGATATAGGAGATTGTAAACTAACCTTAGACTCTGATTAAGAGAGAAAGGTGGGGTATAAATCTGAAGAAGAAGAAGAAGATATTGGATTTATATCCCGCCCTTCACTCCGAAGAGTCTCAGAGCGGCTCACAATCTCCTTTACCTTCCTCCCCCACAACATACACCCTGTGAGGTGGGTGGGGCTGGAGAGGGCTCTCACAGCAGCTGCGCTTTCAAGGACAGAGTCTCAGAGCGGCTCACAATCTCCTTTCCCTTCCTCCCCCACAACAGACACCCTGTGAGGTGGGTGGGGCTGAGAGGGCTCTCACAGCAGCTGCGCTTTCAAGGACAGAGCGGCTCACAATCTCCTTTCCCTTCCTCCCCCACAACAGACACCCTGTGAGGTGGGTGGGGCTGAGAGGGCTCTCACAGCAGCTGCCCTTTCAAGGACAACTCCTGCGAGAGCTATGGCTGACCCAAGGCCATGCCAGCAGGTGCAAGTGGAGGAGTGGGGAATCAAACCCGGTTCTCCCAGATAAGAGTCTGCACACTTCACCACTACACCGATGTGGCTCTCCCACCCCAAACTGGCTCTGCAATCTTCTTCTTCTTCTTCTCTCTTTCTCTGGCCCACCATTCCCACCCCCTGACCTTGTAGGAATTTCCCACCAGGAGGGAAAGGGACTTTGAGCTTCCCTTCCACATTTTTAGGCCTCGCCTCTCTAGCACATGGTCACCATGGGGACAGCTTGCTGCCTCAGGCACCACTGTGGGGGTACCCACTTGACAACTAACTGCCCTCCCCTTTCACCTGACACTCCTTTTAAAATAGCATGCCCAAGATGGTGGAGGTCTATGTCTAGGATTGCCAGGTCTGACTGAAGAAATATCTGGGGACTTTGGGGGTGGGGCCAGGAGACTTTGGGGGGGTGGAGCCAGGAGAAAGGGTGTGACAAGCACGATTGAACTCCAAAGGAAATTCTGGCCATCCCATTGAAAGGGACTATGTGCCTTTTAAATGGCTTCCCTTCGCTTGGAATAATGGAGGATAGAGGCGCCTTCTTCAGGGGCTCACGGAATTGGACCCCCCACCCCGGTCAATACTTTTGAAACTTGGAGGGTGTTTTGAGGAGAGGCACTGGATACTATGAGGAGATTTTGCCTCTGTCTCCAAAAACAACCCCTCCAGAGCCCCAGATACCCACAGTTCATTATACCCTATGGAGAGCAGTTTAATGGAGTGCCCAGCAGATATTTCCCTTCCCCCCCCCAACACACACTTTCTGATGACCCTGAAGTGGGGGAGGGCCTTCAAACCGGGGGATTCCTGGTCCTCCACCTGAAGCCGTGATTCAGTAGAAGACATCATCATATGTTGAGAAGGACTGTCACCTGTGGCTCAGTGGCAGAGCCTCTGCTTGGCATGCAGAAGGTCCCAGGTTCAATCTCCGGCATCTCCAGTTAAAAGGACCAGCAGGAGGTGATGGGAAAGACCTTGGCCTGAGACCCTGGCTCAGTGGTCGAGCCTCTGCTTGGCATGCAGAAGGTCCCAGGTTCAATCCCCAGCATCCCCAGTTAAAGGAGCAGGCGAGAGGGGTTGGGAAAAACCTTGGCCTGAGACCCTGGCACAGTGGCAGAGCCTCTGCTTGGCATGCAGAAGGTCCCAGGTTCAATCCCCAGCATCCCCAGTTAAAAGGACCATGCAGGAGGTGATGGGAAAGACCTTGACCTGAGACCCTGGCTCAGTGGCAGAGCCTCTGATTGGCATGCAGAAAGTCCAGATTCAATCCCTGGCATCTCTGGTTAAAAGGACCAGTTAGGAGGTGTAGGGAAAAACCTCTGCCTGAGATCCTGGACAGTGGCTGCCAGTCTGAGCAGACAATACTGACCCTGATGGACCAAGGGTCTGATTCAGTAAAAGGCAGCTGCAAGCTGTGTGTGTTCATGAAGCAGCACACCGGAAGCAGAGGTTGTGAAAAAGGTTGATAATCTAAGCACAAACCAGGAGTCAATAAACCCAGATTGAGGCTAAGAGAAAGAAAGAAAGAAAGAAAGAAAGAAAGAAAGAAAGAAAGAAAGAAAGAAAGAAAGAAAATAAGAAAGAAAGAAGAAAGAAAGAAAGAAAGAGAGAGGAGTAAAGGAAGGATGGAAGAAGAGACAGGAGTAAAGGAAGAAGGGAGGGAGGAGAAGAAAGAAGAGATGGGAGTAAAGGAAGGAGGGCGGAGAAGAAAGAAAGAAAGAAAGAAAGAAAGAAAGAAAGAAAGAAAGAAAGAAAGAAAGAAAGAAAGAAAGAAAGAAAGAAAGAAAGAAAGAGGAGTAAAGGAAGTGACGGAAGAAGAGACGGGAGTAAAGGAAGGAGGGAGGAGGAGAAGGAAGGAAGCAAGCAAGCTGACAACTGCCATAGGATCTCCTTGGTTACCCATGTTGTCTGCAAAAAAAAACCCCTTCCCTCCTCCCCCTTCCCTTTAAACTAAATCAAGTTGATGCCCAGCAGGTGAAACCCATGGTAATTGCATTTCTGTTCAAGCTCATAAATGGCTTCCTGAATGCGGGAAGGTAAAGCCGCATCCATTTAACAGCCAAGGGAACAACAGACAAGACAAAGGAAATTAAAACACAGGAGGAGACGGAGAATCCCCTGAGGTTAAAGACTGCCCCGACTGGGTGAGGCTGTTGAAGAGCTGCTTCCACTGATAATCCGGGAGATGAATTAAACACTTGGGTGGTCTCAGGGGGGCGTGAAGTTGAAATTTAAGTGCATGCGACTGGGGTGATTTTCTACAAAACCCTAGGTCAGTATCTGGGAGAACCGGGTTTGATTCCCCACTCCTCCAGTTGCAGCTGCTGGAATGGCCTTGAGTCAGCCAGAGCTCTGGCAGAGGTTGTCCTTGAAAGGGCAGCTTCTGTCAGAGCTCTCTCAGCCCCACCCACCTCTGTTGTGTGGGGGGGAAGGTAAAGGAGATTGTGAGTGGCTCTGAGATTCAAAGTGGAGGGCGGGATATAAATCCAATTTCTTCTCCTTCTCCTTCATCTCCTCCTTCTTCTTTTCCTTCTCTTTCTCCTCCTCCTCCTTTTCTTTCTCCTCCTCCCCTTCTTCTCCTTCTCTATCTCTTCCTTCTCCTTCTTCTTTCTCCTCCTCCTTCTTTTCCTTCTCCTCCTTCTCGTTCTCCTCCTCCTTTTCCTTCTCTTTCTCCTCCTCCCCCTCCTTCTCTTTCTCTTCCTTCTACTCCTTCTTCTCCATCTTCTCCATCAGCACACCTTTTTAAATGTCTTCCTTCTATAGGAAATAATGAAGGATGGGGGCACCTTCTTCTGGGGCTCATAGAATTGGACCCCCTGATCCAATCATTTTGAAACTTGGGGGGGTACTTTGGGGAGAGGCACTAGATACTATACTGAACATTTGGTGCCTCTACCTCAAAAAACAGCTTTCCCAGAGCCCCCGAAACCTCCAGATCGATTCCCCATTATACCCTATGAGAATCGATCTCCACATAGGGAATAATGAAGTGCTCAGCAGACGTTCCCCCCCCCCCCCCCGTTTCTGGCGAGTCTGAAGCAGGGGACTGGCCTCTCTACTCACGAGTTGCCGCCAACTTCTTCACAGCAACACAGACACACCATCCCAAGAGGAAGCCTTTCAGTGGGAGACTGAAGCCTTTGGAGGTGGAAAGGGGGCGGGGCTTCCCCCCCACCCCGCTGGCCAACTGACTGGGGGCGGGAAGGAGCCTGGGAAAGCGGAAGAAACCCCGCTGGGACCTAGGGATTGGCAATCTTACTGAGCATGCTGGGTCAGCTGGGCCACCAGTGGGAGATGGAGAGGGTTGCCAGATCCAGGTGGGGAAACTCCTGGAGATTCGGGGGTGGAGCCAGGGGAGGACAGGGGTCTCGGGGGGGGGGGGACAATGTCTAGGTGCTGTGCCCGACAGAGGTTCATGGATGCCAGCCTCCAGGTGGGACCTGGGGATCCCCCATCACGCCATCTCAGCCTCCTCACCTGTAAGCCATTATTATTTACAGCTCAGCCAGTTTGGTGTAGTGGTTAAGTGTGCGGACTCTTATCTGGGAGAACCAGGTTTGATTCCCCACACCTCCACTTGCACCTGCTGGAATGGCCTTGGGTCAGCCATAGCTCTGGCAGAGGTTGTCCTTGAAAGGGCAGCTGCTGGGAGAGCCCTCTCCAGCTCCACCCACCTCACAGGGTGTCTGTTGTGGGGGAGGGAGGGAGCTGCTCTGAGACTCTTCAGAGTGGAAGGCGGGATATAAATCCAATATCATCTTCTTCTTCTTCTTTAAAAGTGCCCCGTGGCGCAGAGTTAAAGCCGCAGTACTGCAGTCCTAAACTCTGCTCTGAGTTCGATCCCCGACAGAAGCTGGGTTTTCAGGTAACCGGCTCCAGGTTGACTCAGCCTTTCATCCTTCCGAGGTCGGTCAAATGAGTCCCCAGCTTGCTGGGGGGAAAGCGTAGAGGGCTGGGGAAGGCAAGGGCAAACCACCCCGTCAAAAAGTCTGCCGTGAAAACGTCGTGAAAGCAACATCACCCCAGAGTCAGAAACGACTGGGGCTTGCACAGGGGACCTTTCCTTTCCTTTCCTTTCCTTTCCTTTCCTTTCCTTTCCTTTCCTTTCCTTTCCTTTCCTTTCCTTTCCTTTCCTTTCCTTTCCTTTCCTTTCCTTTCCTTTCCTTTCCTTTCCTTTCCTTTCCTTTCCTTTCCTCTCCTCTCCTCTCCTCTCCTCTCCTCTCCTCTCCTCTCCTCTCCTCTCCTCTCCTCTCCTCTCCTCTCCTCTCCTCTCCTCTCCTCTCCTTTCCAACGCTACAGGGCAGGTTTTAAGGCTTCAAGGCTACCGACTTGGTAAGAAGGCGGAACTCGAGAGACCCGCTGCCCAAGAAAGGGGTAAGTAACCCAATTGGGGGGGGGGGTTAACCCTGCCATTGAACAAGCCATCCAAGCAAGGCAATCCAATCTCAGTTCACAGCAAAGACGAGCACTTAATCAAAGCTCTTCCTGCCTAAAGCGGCAATCGATAGCGCAATTAAGCTATAACAGAGCATCGTTACCGAGGCTCTGGGCAATCTATGGGAAGCCAAAGGATTGCTTCTCTCCAGTCTCTTCACCGTGGTGATTAATTCACACATATGTCACGTCCAACATAACCCTGTTCCCTTCCCTTGTTTACCTGTGCTACAACTTCATAGGGGAGAAGAAGACTACAGATTTACACCTCGCCCTTCTCTCTGAATCAGAGACTCAGAGCGTCTTACAATCTCCCATATCTTCTCCCCCCACAACAGACTCCCTGTGAGGTGGGTGGGGATGAGAGACCTCTCCTAGAAGCTGCCTTTCAAGGACGGAGTCTCAGAGTGGCCTACAATCTTCTTTCCCTTCTTCCCCCACAACAGACACCCTGTGAGGTGGGTGGGGCTGAGGAGAGCTCTCCCAGAAGCTGCCTTTCAAGGACAGAGTCTCAGAGTGGCCTACAATCTTCTTTCCCTTCTTCCCCCACAACAGACACCCTGTGAGGTGGGTGGGGCTGAGAGGGCTCTCCTAGAAGCTGCCCTTTCAAGGACAGAGTCTCAGAGCAGCCTACACTCTCCTTTCCCTTCCTCCCCCACAACAGACACCCTGTGAGGTGTGTGGGGCTGAGAGGGCTCTCCTAGAAGCTGCCCTTTCAAGGACAGAGTCTCAGAGCGGCCTACACTCTCCTTTCACTTCCTCCCCCACTACAGACACCCTGTGAGGTGTGTGGGGCTGAGAGGGCTCTCCTAGAAGCTGCCCTTTCAAGGACGGAGTCTCAGAGCGGCCTACACTCTCCTTTCCCTTCCTCCCCCACAACAGACACCCTGTGAGGTGTGTGGGGCTGAGAGGGCTCTCCCAGAAGCTGCCTTTCAAGGATGGAGTCTCAGAGCGGCCTACAATCTTCTTTCCCTTCTTCCCCCACAACAGACACCCTGTGAGATGGGTGGGGCTGAGAGGGCTCTCCTAGAAGCTGCCCTTTCAAGGACAGAGTCTCAGAGCAGCCTACAATTTCCTTTCCCTTCCT
The DNA here is from genome assembly GCF_032191835.1 of Heteronotia binoei. Classification (NCBI taxonomy): domain Eukaryota; kingdom Metazoa; phylum Chordata; class Lepidosauria; order Squamata; family Gekkonidae; genus Heteronotia; species Heteronotia binoei. The sequence continues at coordinate 6,215,935 of NC_083235.1, forward strand.
CCCCACAACAGACACCCTGTGAGGTGGGTGGGGCTGAGGAGAGCTCTCCCAGAAGCTGCCCTTTCAAGGACAACCTCTATGAGAGCTCTGGCTGACCCAAGGCCATTCCAGCAGGTGCAAGTGGAGGAGTGGGGAATCAAACCCGGTTCTCCAAGATAAGAGTCCACACGCTTAACCACTACACCAAACTGGCTCTCACTAGATTCGAGTCCGGGATCACCTTACAGACCAAAAAGATTTTCAGGGTTTGAGCTTTTAAGAGTAAAACCTCCCTTTCTCAGATACAGCTCCGTATCCCCAAGTGTTCATATCCCAGAACAACATATGAGTTCAGAGGCACCTTTCAGACCAACAATGGACTCCATTGTTCAACTCCCCCTGTGAGAATTTGGCTGAACTCTTAAGATTTGACAAACTTTCTAATATTTTCCCCCACAAAAAAAGGGAAAATAACCAAAACATATAAAGCAGACAGATAGAATCATAGAGTTGGAAGGGACCCCAAGGGTCATCCAGTCCAACCCCCTGCCCAATGCAGGAAACTCACAAAGCCCTCCCCCTAAATTCACAGGATCTTCATTGTTGTCAGATGGCCATCTAGCCTCTGTTTCAAAACCTCCACAGAAGGAGAGCCCACCACCTCCGGAAGAAGCCTGTTCCACTGAGGAACCGCTCTAACGGTCAGGAAGTTCTTCCTAATGTTGAGCCGGAAACTCTTCTGATTTAATTTCAACCCACTGGTTCTGGTCCGACCTTCTGGGGCCACATAAAACAACACCACAACATCCTCTATATGACAGCCCTTCAAGTACTTGAAGATGGGGATCATGGAAATCTTCATCCTGCCGATGCGGCCACAGAGGAGAAAGTCATTTAAAAAGTATGATGGGAGTAAGGTTTTAGGATGACAATTCTAATTCAAGAAGCGTTTTAAGGCAGACGCTGAGCATCTGGGGATGTCAGGGATGTGTGGCATATGCAAAACAGTTATGCAAACGAGTTGTACTAATGATCTCTGGCACCTCTTTTTTTACAGAAGGACCCCTATCATTCTCTTTAATAGAAAACAAAAATTAAAAACCAGTAAAACGCTGCAATCTGGAGTCACTAATGTTATATCTCTCCTGGAAAAACGATCCCAACGGCAGTTTCAGAGGATAGCCATCTTAGTCTGTAGTGAAAGAGCTGGATTCGAATCCAGGAGCACCTTAGAGACCCTCAAGAATTTTGGAATAGGGATTTTTTAGAGTCAAATCTGACAGAGGGAGTTTTGACTCTCAAAAGTTTATAACTCCAAAACCTTGCTGATCTCTTAAGCTGCTACTCTGGGGGCAAGTTCTATAAAATGAGGGAATGAATATTGTACGGAAAGGAAAGAGTGAGGCAAATTATGAGATTTTTTTTTCATGAAGCTACCTGTTCAATCCAGACAGGGGTTGTTTTCTAGAAACAAAGATGGCGGAGCTCATTAGCATAGCATATGCCGCCACCCCCCCCCCAGCCAAAAGCAACCCGACACAAGAAAGGAGAGCCCCAGGCGAGTGAGGCCTGCTTGGGCCGGCTAGAGATCCAGCCGGCCCAAGCAGGCCTCACTTGCCTGGGGCTCTTCTGCCCATAAAAAAGGCCAGCAAGCCACCCACTGTCCAAAATCACATAAGAAGTGGAGAAAGGGTGGCATGGGCTTCTCCAGGGGTGAATGAGGGCTGCTGGGGGCGTGGCCAAGCCCCTGGTGGCTGGCTGGCTGGCTGGCTGCCCGCTCTCCTAATCCAGGGATTGTTATGCAGCTGCACCTCCTATTCAATGGACAAGGGAGATGGGGAGGAAGAAGGGTTGCCAATCCCCAGGTGGGGGCAGGGGATCCCCCGATTTGGAGGCCCTCCCCCCGCTTCAGGGTCATCAGAAAGCGGGGGGAGGGGAGGGAAATGTCTGCTGAGAACTCTGTTATTCCCTATGGAGATTTATTCCCATAGAAAATCATGGAGAATTGATCCGCGGGTAACTGGGGCTCTGGGGGGGGGCTGTTTTTTGAGGTAGAGGCACCACATTTTCAGTACAGCATCTAGTGCCTCTCCCCAAAATATCCCCCCAAGTTTCAAAACGGTTGGACCAGGGGGTCCAATTCTATGAGCCCCAAAAGAAGGTGCCTCTATCCTTCATTATTTCCTACGGAAGGAAGGCATTGAAAAGGTGTGCCGTCCCTTTAAATGTGATGGCAGATAAGAACTGCCCTTCTAGCTGCACTTCCCTTCCCAGTGTTCAAAGCATTCAGTCACGAAATCAAATCTCGCTTTCATTCTCCTTCTGACATGGGATCGCTTCCCCTTGCGGCATGTTCCGACAGAGCTGAAATGGATTTCCCTTCCCCGGAAAGCTCCTCTGTGTGTTTTTAATGCCAATGACTTGCTGAATTCTCCACAGCTGATTTTCAGTTTAGAAGCTGACCTGAGAGTTACGTACACTGAAAGCCCCCTGAAATCGAGTTGATACGGACATCTCAGCTCTAGGGAATGTCAGAATGTGGCTGCTGGTCATCTCAGCTGGATTTCACAAAGGACCAAAAATGTTCTGGTCTGTTCATAATGAAATTCTGATCTTCCTCTCAAGATGCCAACCTCCAGGTGGGACCTGGAGATCCCCTGGAATTCCAGCTCCTCTCCAGACTGCAGAGCTCAGTTCCTCTGGAGGAAAGGGCTGCTTTGGAGGGGGGACTCTGCGGCCTTGTGCCCCACTGAGGTTCAGGGACGCCAGCCTCCAGGTGGGACCTGGGGATCCCCCAGAATTCCAGCTCCTCTCCAGACTACAGAGCTCAGTTCCCCTGGAGGAAAGGGCTGCTTTGGAGGGGGGACTCTGTGGCCTTGTGCCCCACTGAGGTTTAGGGATGCCAGCCTCCAGGTGGGACCTGGAGATCCCCCGGAATTCCAGCTCCTCTCCAGACTACAGAGCTCAGTTCCCCTGGAGGAAAGGGCTGCTCTGGAGAGGGGACTGGCTTTGGACTCCTCGCTTCCTGCACCCTGAGAAAGTGACACCATGCGCCCTCAGGCTGGTGCTGATGGTGACTAAAGAGAACTTCCGAATCGCAGTCCTAGGAGGCAACATCAGGGGAAGGCCTCTATACTCTGTTGCTGGCCCTTCAGAGGAACTGGTTGGCCATCGCATGAGACAGGAGGCTGGACTAGATGGACCCTCACTGCTCTGACCCAGCAGGGCTCTTCTGATGTTCTTCTCAAGGGAAGGCCTCAGCCTCTATGCCCTGTTGCTGGCCCTCCAGAGGAACTGGTTGGCCACTGTGTGAGACAGGAGGCTGGACTAGATGGATGACTGGTCTGATCCAGAACATCTTCTGATGTTCTTATAAAGGCTTCGGCCTCTCTGCCCTGTTGTTGGCCCTCCAGAGGAACTGGTTGGCCACTGTGTGATTCAGGAGGCTGGACTAGATAGACCTTCACTGGTCTGATCCAGCAGGGCTCTTCTGATGTTCTTATGAGGGGAAGGCCTCGGCCTCTCTGCCCTGTTGCTGGCCTTCCAGAGGAACTGGTTGGCCCCTGTGTGAGACTGGAGGCTGGACTAGATGGACCTTCACTGGTCTGACCCAGCAGGCTCTTCTGATGTTCTTCTCAGGGGAAGGCCTCAGCCTCTCTACCCTGTCGTTGGCCCTCCAGAGGAACTGGGTGGCCACTGTGTGAGATGGGATGCTGGACTAGATGGACCCTCCCTGGTCTGACCCAGCAGGACTCTTCTGATGTCCTTATGAATTATCATTATGCCAGACGCAGCTGCAAAAACTTCTCTAGCCTCCTGTCTTTTCCAGACGAGTTCACTGCTGCTCCTGTGACAACCAGAAGACAGCCGTTGTGAAAGAAAAGGGTGCTCCACCTTCTCTCACTTCTCTTCTGAAATCTGACACTGTAGAATGACACAGCCAGTCTTCCGTTGTGTTCGTTCAGGGAGCAAAACTAGTCAGGCGAGGATGACCGGCAAGCCAAGTGGAAAGCCTTGCTCACAACGCTGGCTCTGAAACTGATCCCAACACGTGAGCGTGTGTGTGTGTGTGTGTGTGCGTCTCACGTCAGCATTGGCAGCTTCTTTCCTCAATCAAAGATGCTTCAGTCTTGTTTTCTTTCTTTTTCTCTGGGCAGAAAATAAATAGTTTTTTAAAATGCAACATAAAATTAAATTAAATGTTTAAAAAGGTAAAGGTCGTCCCCTGTGCGAGCACCTGTCGTTTTCCGACTCTGGGGTGATGTTGCTTTCACAATGTTTTCACGGCAGACTTTTTTCGGGGTGGTTTGCCATGGCCTTCCCCAGTCCTCTACACTCCCCCCCCACCAGCAAGCTGGGGACTCCTTTGACCAACCTCGGAAGGATGGAAGGCTGAGTCAACCTGGAGCCGGCTACCTGGACCCAGCTTCCGCCTGGATCGAACTCAGTCGTGAGCAGAGGGCTCGGACTGCAGTACTGCAGCTTTACCACTCTGCGCCACAGGGCTCCTCTAAAACCAAGTAGGAAGGAAAGGTCCCCTGCGCAAGCTCCAGTCGTTTCCGACTCTGAGGTGACGTTGCTTTCACAACGTTTTCACGGCAGACTTTTGACGGGGTGGTTTGCCCTTGCCTTCCCCAGTCATCTACACTTCCCCCCGGCAGCAAGCTGGGTGCTCATTTGACCGACCTCGGAAGGATGGAAGGCTGAGTCAACCTGGAGCCGGCTACCTGAGCCCATCTTCCGCTGGGATCGAACTCAGGTTGTGAGCAGAGGACTCCGACTGCAGTACTGCAGCTTTACCACTCTGCGCCACGGGGCTCTTTTCAAAATAAAATTACAAAATGCAAAAGAGAGAGAGAGACACAGAGATTCCCCCCTCCCCGATTCATGTAGCTGAGGAAGCCAATAGAGTCAGGAGGGCTGTGTGGGTGGGAGGGGAGCAATTCTGTCGGCAGTTTCCAATTCTCTTATTTCTCTCATTGCCCTGGTTCCCCTGCCTTGAAGAATTTCCCAATGCCCTGTCACCCAAAATTTTCTGGCTACAACCTGTGGGGGAGGGGGCTATGAAGAGGCAGCGCTGCCAGGTCTGATCTAGGGTTGCCAAATCCAGGGGGCACCTAGATGATCTCCTGCCATTATTGATCTCTTGAAGTCCAAGAGGAGTTCCCCTTACAGCTGCCAATCCCCAAGTGGGGGCAGGAGATCCCCCAGCTTGGAGGCCCTCCCCCGCTTCAGGGTCATCAGAAAGCCGGGGGGGGGGGGATGTCTGGTGGGCACTCATCATTCCCTATGGAGACCGATTCCCTTAGGGAATGATGGAGAATTGATCCGTGGGTATCTGGGGCTCGTGGGGGGGTTGTTGTTTGAGGTAGAGACACCAAATTTACAGCACAGCATCCAGTGCCTCTCCTCGAAGCACCCTCCAAGTTTCAAAAAGGTTGGACCAGGGGGTCCAATTCTATGAGCCCCCAAAGAAGGTTCCCTTATCCTTCATTACTTCCAATGGAGGGAAAGCATTTGAAAGGTGTGCGATCCCTCTAAATATGATGGCCACAACTCCCTCTGGAGTTCAATTATGCTTTTCACACCCTTGCTCCTGGCTCCACCCCCAAAGTCTCCTGGCTCCATCCCCAAAGTCTCCTGTCTCCGCTCCCAAAGTCTCCTGGCTCCACCCCCAAAGTCTCCTGGCTCCACACCCAAAGTCTCCTGGCTCCATTCCCAAAGTCTCCTGGCTCCACCCCCAAAGTCTCCTGGCTCCATCCCCAAAGTCTCCTGGCTCCACCCCCAAAGACCCCAGATATTTCTTGAATTGGAGTTGGCAACCCTAATTCCCCTGTAGGAAAAAGCTGAGGGTGGACTGGATGGCGCTGTTCCCCCCTGAAGTCCCTCCCCTCCCCTCCCCAAACCCCACTCTCTCCAGGCTCCACCCACAAAATCTCCAGGTATTTCCCGCAACCCTCACCCGATCACCCTTGGAGAGGCACAGCTAGAAATTGCAAACCAGCCAGCTGGTGGCTTGTAAATTTGGTTGTTTGGCTCCCCCTGCTGAGGGGAAAACGCACAGTCATTTCTGGTGGGGGAGTTATTCTTCCCTAAGGAAAGGAAAGGTCCCCTGTGCAAGCACCAGTCGTTTCCGACTCTGGGGTGATGTTGCTTTCACAACGCTTTCACGGCAGACTTTTGACGGGGTGGTTTGCCATTGCCTTCCCCGGTCAACTACGCTTTCCCCCAGCAAGTTGGGGACTCATTTGACCGACCTCGGAAGGATGGAAGGCTGAGTCAGCCTCGAGGCGGCTGCCTGAAAACCCAACTTCCACCAAGGATCGGACTCAGGTCATGAACAGAGCTTAGGACTGCAGTACTGCAGCTTTAATACTCTGCGTCACCGGGCTCTTTAAGACCTAACGTTTTATTGTTTCGTTTTATTTTATTTTATTTTTGTTAATTTCTAGTCTGCCCTATACCGCGAGCAGGCTCAGGGCGGATCACAACAGACTTAAACAATAGCAATAAGTAATTAAATTAGAAGTGAATAAACAATTTAAACAATTAAAAAAAACATTACTCCATTTTTGAGGCAGAGGCACCAAATTTGCAGCATAACATTCAATGCCTCTCATAAGAACAACATAAGAGAAGCCATGTTGGATCAGGCCAATGGCCCCTCCAGTCCAACACTCTGCGTCCCATAACAACATAAGGGAAGCCATGTAGGATCAGGCCAATGGCCCATCCAGTCCAACACTCTGCGTCACATAAGAACATAAGGGAAGCCATGTTGGATCAGGCCAATGGCCCATCCAGTCCATCACTCTGCGTCGCATAAGAACATAAGAGAAGCCATGTTGGATCAGGCCAATGGCCCCCTCCAGTCCAACACTCTGTGTCACATAAGAACATAAGAGAAGCCATGTTGGATCAGGCCAATGGCCCATCCAGTCCAACACTCTGTGTCACAGAAGAACATAAGAGAAGCCATGTTGGATCAGGCCAGTGGCCCATCCAGTCCAACACTCTGGGTCACATAAGAACATAAGAGAAGCCATGTTGGATCAGGCCAATGGCCCATCCAGTCCAACACTCTGTGTCACAGAAGAACATAAGAGAAGCCATGTTGGATCAGGCCAATGGCCCCTCCAGTCCAACACTCTGGGTCACATAAGAACATAAGAGAAGCCATGTTCAATCAGGCCAATGGCCCATCCTGTCCAACACTCTGAGTCACACAGTGGCCAATATGTGTGTGTGTGTGTGTGTATACACACATACACACACACACACACACACACACACATATATATATACTGTGGCTAATAGCCACTGATGGACCTCTGTTCCATATTTTTATCCAATCCCTTCTAGAAGCTGGCTATGCCTGTAGCCACCACCACCTCCTGTGGCAGTGAATTCCGCATGTTAATCACCCTTTGGGTGAGGAAGTATTTCCTTTCATCTGTTCTAACCTGACTGCTCAGCAATTTCATTGAATGCCCACGAGTTCTTGTATTGTGAGAAAGGGAGAAAAGTTCTTCTTTCTCTACTTTCTCCATCCCACGCATAATCTTGTAAACCTCTATCATGTCACCCTGCAGTCGACGTTTCTCCAAGCTAAAGAGCCCCAAGCGTTTTAACCTTTCTTCATAGGGAAAGTGTTCCAAACCTTTAATCATTCTAGTTGCCCTTTTCTGCACTTTTTCCAGTGCTATAGTATCTTTTTTGAGGTGCGGCGACCAGAATTGCCCACAGTATTCCAAATGAGGCCACGCCATCGATTTATACAGGGGCATTATGATAGTGGCTGATTTGTTTTCAGTTCCCTTCCTAATAATTCCTAATAATAGTATAATCTCTCATATAAAGACACTGGGTACTTTCACACAGCGACTGTTTGCAAGTGGATTTTTCTATTCTTACACAGTGAAAATCCAGTAGTGCATTAGCATGGGTGAACGCACCCACTGTCTCTTTCAAACGCTCCTGTACACCATAAATTTTCTGATGCCCCCGAAGCGACAATATGTTGCTAGCTGAGATCAGCCGTTTCATATGTCACTTTGTCAGGTAGTGGGACAAAAAGCAGTGATCCAATCACCATCCATTCAAAGTAGACAACTTATTCACAACAAGTCACAATTTAGGTTGGCTTCTCAGGATGTTCCTATTGGGTGGAGGTCTATTCTCAGTTTCCAGGTTTTACACGGCAGCTGACGCTGTTGGTTGTTGGAGTTGCCTTGCAAATAAGCAGCTGATGCTTTGAGCCAGCTTGTCTGTGCTGAATGGACCTGAGGATGGGTGCCTGAGTGCATACTCTAACCTAGGAACCCACGGCTAAAGGGGGACACCACAAGGGAAAAATAAAGAACGATATTCTCGGTTTGGGGAAGAAGAGGTTTACAAGATTATGCATGGGATGGAGCAAGTAGAGAAAGAAGTCCTTTTCTCCCTTTCTCACAATACAAGAACTCGTGGGCATTCAATGAAATTGCTGAGCAGTCAGGTGTAAACGGATCAAAGGAAGTCCTTCTTCACCCAAAGGGTGATTAACATGTGGAATTCACTGCCACAGGAGATGGTGGCGGCTACAAGCATAGCCAGCTTTAAGAGGGGATTGGATAAAAATATGGAGCAGAGGTCCATCAGTGGCTATTAGCCACAGAATATATATGTGTGTGTGTATACACATGCACACATATATTGGCCACTGTGTGATACAGAGTGTTGGACTGGATGGGCCACTGTCCTGATCCAACATGGCTTCTCTTATGTTCTTAAGAGGAAGCAGCAGCAGTCTTTCCAAGCATCCCAACCAAAAAGAAAACCTGGGCCCAGCTGGCGATGCAGCTTTGTCCGTATCCACTAACTCAGGGGTGACAAACTCTTTTATGAGGGTCGAATCTGACATAAATGAGGCCCTGTTGGGCCAGGCCATGTCAGGCTGCCCTCTGTGTGTGCCTATTTAAGATTAGGTAGCAGAGATATAAACTATATAAAGGACACAAACACGATTAAAAAAAAACTTAAAACATGGTTAAAACATTAGCACTCATTGGTCTTAAAGGTGCTTTCTTTGTATTTCTCCCATGCAATCCAGGGAACTGGGCAAAGGAAGCTCTGGCTCTTTCCTTTCTTCCCCAGGGACTGGGGAGGGGAGGAGCCTCAGCCAATAGAAGGAAGAGAGCCTTGGCTCAGTAGCTCTACTGTGCGATTGAGAGAGCCTGGCAAAGCAAGATCTCCCCCCCCTCCTCCCCAGAGGAGGAGCCTCAGCCAATGGAGAAAATCGAGGCTTTGCTCTGTAGCTCCTGTGTGATTGAGCAAGCCCGGCAAAGCAGGCTGTGATGCAGAAGGAAGCAAAAGAGAGGGAGAAGGAAGCAGACAAGAGACAGTTACTTGAGGGACTGATAGGAGCCCTTTGGGGGCCTGATTCAGCCCCTGAACTGCATGTTTGAGACCCCTGCACTAATTCCACATGGAGAATCCAGACAACTGAGCAGCAGAAGCGACGCATGCGCAGAGCGGGCCAGCAGGAGGCAGAAGCGACACAAGCGCAAAGCTGGGAAACAAGAAGCAAAGAACGCATGCGCAAAACGGGCCTGCTTGGTGGAGGGGACACATGCGCAAAGCTGCCAGCAGGCGGCAGAAGCGACACAAACGGGAGAGGCTAGGCAACAAGAGGCCAGCAGTGACGCATGCGCCTCGCGGGCCAGCTGGAAGGGGGGGAAGGCTCACGAGCGCCGAGCGGGCCAGAAGAGACGCATGCGCACCAACCCAGCTCTCCGCGGGCCGCCTCCAGAGCCGCCGAGACCGGAAGTGGGAGGGAGCGGAAGCGGAAGTCGCCGGCGGAGGCCGCGAGGCGGAGGTAGTGGCGTCGTTTTGAGGCGGCGGCGGTGGTAGCGCCATGATGGTGGACTACAGCGTCTGGGACCACATCGAGGTGTCCGACGATGAGGACGACACCCACCCCAACATCGACACGCCCAGCCTCTTCCGGTGGCGCCACCAGGTCAGCCAGGGAGGGGGGGATCGCCCCGCAGGCTGACATTCGCCCGGTGCAGCCTCGTCTCCCGCCCGCTCCGGGAGCCGGGCTGCTCCGGTAGAGGTTCTTTGCCTCTCTGGACTGAGGTTGCCATCCTCCCGGCGGGGCCTAGAGCCCCCCCGCTTTTCAGGGTTGCCAAGCTCCAGGGGAGACCTGGAGCTCTCCTGGAAGGACAGCGGATCTGCAGGGATCGGCTCCCCTGGAGGAAATGGCTGCTTTGGGGGAGGGGCGTAGCCCTCCCACTGGAGAGTTCCAGAAAAGTCCAGGTTTCCAGAAAATTCCCCGCCTGCATCTGCCAGCCCTGCCCCGGTGCTTTGGAGAGAAGGGAGTGAAGGCGCTCCGTTGCAGCCCGCGGGTTGCAAACAAGTCCTATTTGAATGCGTTCTTTTAAAACCTCCCTGGAATTTTTTTTTTACAAATTTCGCCCTATAGGACGCCCAGGAGGGATCTCCCCTCGCTCTTTCCCAGGCTGACATGGTGAAGAGCCTTTCGCCCGTTTGGTGCCGTGGTGAAGTGCGCGGACTCTTATCTGGGAGAACCGGGTTTGATACCCCACTCTTCCACTTGCACCTGCTGAAACAGCCTGGGGTCAGCCATAGCTCTGGCAGAGGTTGTCCTTGAAAGGGCAGCTTCTGTCAGAGCTCTCTCAGCCCCACCCACCTCACAGGGTATCTGTTGTGGCGGAAGAAGGGAAAGGAGATTGTAGGCAGCTCTGAGACTCTGTCCTTGAAAGGGCAGCTTCTGAGAGAGCTCTTTCAGCCCCACCCACCTCCCAAGGTGTCTGTTGGGGAGGAAGGGAAAGGAGATTATAGGCTGCTCTGAGACTCAGTCCTTGAAAGGGCAGCTTCTGGAGAGATCTCTCAGCCCCACCCACCTCCCAGGGTGTCTGTTGTGGGGGAAGAAGATGAAGGAGATTATAGGCTACTCTGAGCCTCTGTCCTTGAAAGGGCAGCTTCTGGTAGAGCTCTCTCAGTCCCACCTCACAGGGTGTCTGTTGTGAGGGAGGAAGGGAAAGGAGATTGTGACTGCTCTGAGACTGAGATTTGGAGTGGAGGGCAGAATATAAATCCAATATCTTCTTAGATAGCCAGTTTGGTGTCATGGTTAAGTGCGCGGACTCTTATCTGGGAGAACCGGGTTTGATTCCCCACTCCTCCACTTGCAACTGCTGGAATGGCCTTGCGTCGGCCATAGCTCTGGCAGAGGTTGTCCTTAAAAAGGCAGCTGCTGTAAGAGTTCTCTCAGCCCCCACCCATCTCACAGGGTGTCTGTTGTGGGGCGAGGGGGAGATAAAGGAGATTGTGACCACTCTGAGATTCAGAGTATAGGGCGGGATATTAATCCAGTATCATCTTCTTCATCATCATCTACTCCCAGCCAGCATTCATGGCCCTTCCAGGGCCGTTGATGCGTTTTCATTTAATTGTTTCCAGTTTTAATTTTTCTTAAATCGTTCCAGCGTTTTAGTGTTTTCATGCTCGCTGGCCCTGATCAGGTGGGAAGGCAGCGCAAAAATGGAACCGGGTAAATAAAAATGTGAAGTTTTCGACACCTGCAAACACAAAATAAAATCCTTGTCTGAAACGCTGCCGTTAGCTCTGGGAGTGGAGGTGTTTCTTCCAAATACTGCCCCCTCCCTTCCCCGGTTCTGTGGCTGCTGCTTTTCTGCCATCACCACGCTCAGCTAAACAAAGGACTTGAGCTCTCCCAGCGAAGAGCTGTGGCTCAGTAGAAGAGCCTCTGCTTAGCATGCAGAAGGTTCCAGGTTCAATTGTTACCATTTCCACTTTAAAAGGACCAGGTAGTAGGTGATGTGAAAAACCTTTCTTTGCCTGAGACCCTGGAGAGCTGCTGCCAGTCTGAGTAGACAATACCGATCTATTACAGGGGTGGGGAACCTTTTTTCTGCCAAGGGCCAGATGGATATTTATAACATCATTCGTGGGCCATAAAAAGTTATCAACTTAAAAAACAGTGCTCTGCTGAGGGAGAAGGATCCAGGCCAGTAAAATTAATGCAAATAATTGTTTTATCTATTTGAAATCATGTGGAGAGAGCCTAACCTGGTGCACACCCACGCACACACGGCCCGCCACCCTAGGCAAATGCAGAGGTCCAGGGCTTTTTTGTAGAAAAAGCCCAGCAGGAACTCAGTAGCATACTAGACCACATCCCCTAATATTAGCATATCAGGTCACACACTCATTATATTATCATATTAGGCCACTCCCTCTGGGATAATCAAGTGCAAACGGAACGGTGACAGTAACTTCTCCAGGCCCTGCAGCAATTCTGGCCGGCCAGCCAGGCCCCAGGGAGGCTGCCGCCCAGTACATCCGGGCCCTGTGATCCCTGCCTGGCCCTGGGGAGCTGCTGCACAGTGCGGCTGGGCCCCACGATCCTCACTGGCCAGCCAGGCCCCAGGGAGGCTGCCACATGGCTCGGTTCGGTCCAGCAGTCCCTAAGGGCCACACCCAGTGGAAAGGACAGAGGTTCCCCACCCCTGGAGTAGACAATAGTTGAAGGCAGCGTCATGAGCAGCTTGTTCTTCCTTTTCATTTTGCCGCCGCTTTCGTCCGTTCCGCTTGTGGGCTGGTGCGTGTCACAGTCGGTCCTCCTTGAGATGTCTCAAAATCTGCTTTCTTTAGATTCTAAGACATGCGGCTGAAACGAGTGTATATTCTTTTTTCCTCAGCCATAGGCTTAGATCTCGCTTCTGTCCTTCTCCGCTGTCAGCTCCGGGTTGTTCTGTGAAGTTCTGGAAAACGCTGGCCGTGTCGCTACCCTTCTGCCTACAATACTAAAAGTATATTCCGTCGCGGGAAACTTGGTCGTATTAGCATTGGTTTTGCTCTAGCGTTTTAGTTTTTATTTCGTTTCAGAGAAGCCACCTCCTGGGGCCGTTGAACAGCTAGGAAGCTTCCGAACGGACAGACTTCGCTCCCGCTGAATGTGGCCATTGCCAGACAGCAAACCTGGGATTGTGACTTAATATACACTGGACAGGGAGCTGTATCCAGTCTTGACTCTAGTCCCTTCAGGTGTTTGAGAATTGAGATCATGTTTCACCTCTGTCACGCCCCTGATGGCCCCCGCCGTGCCCCGCCATGACCGCTGCTCTCCTGGTGGCCTGGCTTTGGCCTGGGCCTGTCTAGGCTTCCCAGAGGTCTCAGGATGCAGGAGGACAGAGCTTGGTTACTTCACCCCTCTGTGCTCTTGTCCTTCCCGGCTGTGCTTGGGCTCCTCCCTCTCTCCGGTTGCAGCAGCCTGCTTCCCCCCTGACCTCTCAGCCTCTGGCCTTTTATGCTGTCCCCGGCCCCCTTCCTTCCTCCCTGGCCCCACCCCCGGATAGCTCCGCCCTCGCTTATAAGCAAGGACACTGTGGGCGGACTTCCTGGGGCTGTGATGCTGGTGATGCGTCTGGGCTCGAAGTTCCTGGGCTTCCAGCCCTCTCCGTGGAACGCCGTTCCCTCCTCCCTTTCTCTGCAGCCGCAGCTCGGTCGCTGCTCCCGAGCCCGGGGGCGGGCATGTTGGCTCTGTGCGTTGGCGGCCTTGACAGCAGGACGGGCCACACCGGGCGGCCGGGGGGTATCTCGGGGGGTGCGGGAGGGACTCCCGTTGGAGTCCCGTCGCAGCCGGGACGGGACAACCTGATTTTCCTGCATGTTGTCCCTTGGTGTCCGGGCTGCGCGGTTTAAGTTTGCAGGTGCTAAGTGTTTTGAAGAAGCGGAAATGCTCCCAGCACGCAGACGATGGTCATGTTGGGTTGCAGCGCTGTAGCCTAGCCTTCTCCCTGATTTTGGTTTTATGACCACCGGGACCACCGTTTTGTACGAGGAGCTGTTCAGTCAGCACCTGTCGCCTGAAGTGGTGGAGCCCAGATTCAGGTGGGCAGCTGCGTTGGTCTGAAGCAGCAAGACCAAACAAAGGTCCAGCGGCACCTTTATGACCAGTGAAGTTTTATTCAAGGTGTAAGCTTCATGTGTAACTGAGGAGGTGTTCCTGGGGAGGGACGGTGGCTCAGTGGTAGAACATCTGCTTGGGAAGCGGAAGGTCCCAGGTTCAATCCCTGGCATCTCCAAAAAGGGTCCAGGCAAGTAGGCATGAAAATCCTCAGCTTGAGACCCTTCATGTGTAACTGAGGAGGTGTTCCTGGGGAGGGACGGTGGCTCAGTGGTAGAGCATCTGCTTGGGAAGCAGAAGGTCCCAGGTTCAATCCCTGGCATCTCCAAAAAGGGTCCAGGCAAGTAGGCATGAAAATCCTCAGCTTGAGACCCTGGAGAGCCGCTGCCAGTCTGAGTATTTATTATTTATTTATTTGTTCGATTTATATCCCGCCGTACCCCACCAAGGCGGGCTCAGGGCGGCTTACAATACAAAAAGCTAACAAAGATCAGTTTAAAGTACATTAATAATTATACAATAAAATACATAAAAATACATAAAGTACATGAGTAGACAATACTGACTTTGATGGACCAAGGGTCTGATTCCGTATAAGGCAGCTTCATACGTTCATATGTTCACACGAGCACTTAAACCTGGAGAGCTGGTTTGGTGTAGTGGTTAAGTGTGCGGACTCTTATCTGGGAGAACCGGGTTTGATTCCCCACTCCTCCGCTTGCACCTGCTAGCATGGTCTTGGGTCAGCCATAGCTCTGGCAGAGGTTGTCCTTGAAAGGGCAGCTGCTGAGAGAGCCCTCTCCAGCCCCACCCACCTCACAGGGTGACTGTTGAGGGGGAGGAAGGTAAAGGAGATTGTAGACCGCTCTGAGACTCTGTACTTGAAAGGGCAGCTTCTGTGAGAGCTCTCTCAGCCCCACCCACCTCACAGGGTGTCTGTTGTGGGGGAGGAAGGTAAAGGAGATTGTGAGCCGTAACTTGATTGGTCTTAAAGGTGCCTGACTGGGCTCAAACTTTGTTCTGGTGGAGCCCAGGTACAGTTTGGCACTTTTGTGAGAACTCGGTTTATGTCGTATTCACACGCAAGCGGTTCTTTTAAAAAGTGGGCGCCTGCAAGTATATGATTAGGGCTGGTATCTCCGAAGAGCCACTCTTGTCCCACAAGTAAGAACCAGTGTGGTGGGTAGAGCGTCGGGCTAGGCATTGGGAGAACCAGGTTCGAATCCCCACTCTGCCACGGAGCTTTCTTGGGCCAGCTGTGCGCTCTCAGGGCTAGCCTACCATGCAGGGTAGGGCTGTGAAGAGAAGGACGGAAGCCATTTTGGATCCCCGCTGAGGGGGAGAAAAGGTGGGGTGTCCATAGGGTTGCCAGCCTCCAGGAGGTAGCTGGAGAACTCCTGGAATTGCAGCTGACAGAGATCAGTTGCCTTGGAGAAAATGATTGATTTGGAAGTCTCTATGGCAGGAGTGGCCAAACTGCGGCTCAGGAACCACTTTCGGCTCTTTCACATATATCGTGCGGCTCTCAAAGCTCCCACCATCCAGTTGGCTGACTTGGGAGGAAGTTGCTTTCTTTCCACCTCTCCTTCCATCCCCCATCTATTTGCCTTCCTTCATTCCTCCCTCTCTTCCTCCCTCCCTCCAACATCTGACGTTCATGACTTGTGGCTCTCAAACATCTGCTGTTTATTCTATGTGGCTCTTATGTTAGGAGAGCCATTTTGGTGCGTTGATTTAAGTGCGTGGACTCTTCTCTGGGAGAACCGGGTTTGATTCCCCACTCCTCCACTTGCGGCTGCTGGAATGGCCTTGGGTCAGCCATAGCTCTCGTAGGAGTTGTCCTGTGAGAGAGCTCTCTCAGCCCCACTCACCTCACAGGGTGTGGGGGAAGGAGATAAAGGAGATTGTGAGCCACTCTGAGACTCTGATTCAACGACAAGGAAAGGAAAGGTCCCCTGTGCAAGCACCAGTAGTTTATTTATTTATTTATTCTATAACTTATATCCCGCCCTTCCCACAAAGTGGCTCAGGGCGGCTCACAGCAAACATATATATATATAGTTTCCGACTCTGGGGTGACATTGCTTTCACATTGTTTTCACGGCAGACTTTTTTACGGGGTGGTTTGCCATTGCCTTCCCCAGCCATCTATGCTTTCACCCCCAGCAAGCTGGGGACTCATTTGACCGACCTCGGAAGGATGGAAGGCTGAGTCAACATGGAGCCGGCTACCTGAAAACCCAGCTTCCACCGGGGATTGAACTCAGGTCGTGAGCAGAGCTTAGGACTGCAGTCCTGCAGCTTTAACCCTCTGCGCCACGGGGCTCTTTCAGAGACAAGGGCAGGATATAAAGCTGCGTTCTTCTTCTTAAGCAAGTTTGGTCACCCTTGCTGAGGGCGTTATCTACAGCTGAAGTCCCTGCCCTCAGCTTTTATTTCTGTTCCGGAAGGAATCAGTCCAGTTTCCCTAGGCTAAGCCCCCCCCCTTGCACACACCCTCCCGTTTACTCCCAAGGTACCTGTCAGAGTGGCGAGCGGAGAGCGGCTTACGCAACCAAACTAATCCTGGTTCTCCCTCCCTGGAGAACTAATCCTCGTTCTCCTTCACTGTCTGTCTCCCTTTCTCGTTCCTCGGCTGTCTTGCCACGACACGCTTGTGAAAACCGTTTTTAACACCTGAAGTAACGCAGAATCCTCATGCAAAATGCCTGTATTAATTGGAGCCGCTTCTTTTGAAGTGGCAGATTGTTAAGGCTTTGGTTGATGAATTGGGAGGGGCCGGTTGGCATTGGGGAGGGCGCCTTCCCGTCGGCAGTGGCGTCAGTGCGGGGGGCACCGGTTGCTTCCCAGGGGCCCCCAGTAGTTTCCTGTGAATCTTGGGGGAGGTATTTGTGAGTTTCCTGCATTGTGCAGGGAGTTGGACTAGATCAGAGGTAGGGAACGTTGGCTCTCCAGATGTTGTTTTTTTTGCCTACAACTCCCATCAGCCCCAGCCATTGGCCATGCTGGCTGGGGCTGATGGGAGTTGTAGGCAGAAAACATCTGGAGAGCCAACGTTCCCTACCTCTGGACTAGATGATCCTGGAGGCCCCTTCCAACTCTAGGATTCTAGGATTCCCTTTGTGAGCGCATCTGCCGCTCAGCCAGACAGTAATCCAGGACCCAGCTCCCGCTACAGTAGATGGGTTCGGTCTAGAAACTATTTGGTTGTTTCATTTATGTTTCTTCTAATAATGCCAAGTGAGGCCACTATTTATTTATTTATTAATGAAAAGCGCAAGATAATCCGTGTTGATTCAGAAGACGAGGTGCCCCATTTGTCTCAAAAGCAGGACGTTGTTTGCCAGCTTCTGAGAACTGACGCAGACAAAAAAAGCGAAGGTGGGGATGTCTGGCTTCAAAAGCAACATGATGCTAAACGTGCTTAAACCCCGGCTTAAGCTATTCATAGCCCGTGAAGTTAGAAGAGAGAATCGTCTGTTCTGACCTCCTTATATGTAGGTCAGATAAGTTAGCCTGGCTGGATTAAAGCATAAAACATCTCGTACTGGATGCAAAGGTGTCTGCCACATAAGGACATCAGAAGAGCCCTGCTGGATCAGACCAGTGAGGGTCCATCTAGTTCAGCCTCCTGTCTCACACAGGGACCGATCAGTTCCTCTGGGGGGCCAACAACAGGGGAGAGAGGCCAAGGCCTTCCCCTGAGAAGAACATCAGAAGAGGCCTGCTGGGTCAGACCAGGGAGGGTCCATCCAGTCCAGCCTCCTGTCTAACACTGTGGCCACAGTTCCTCTGGAGGGCCAACAAAAGGGCAGAGAGGCCGAGACCTTCCCCTGAGAAGAACATCAGAAGAACCCTGCTGGATCAGACCAGGGAGGGTCCATCTAGTCCAGCCTCTTGTCTCACACAGTGGCCAAGCAGTTCCTCTGGAAGGCCAACAACAGGGCAGAGAGGCCGAGGCCTTCCCCTGAGAAGAACCTCAGAAGAGCCCTGCTGGGTCAGACCAGGGAGGGTCCATCTAGTCCAATCTCCTGTCTCACACAGTGGCCAGCCAGTTCCTCTGGAGGGCCAACAATAGGGCAGAGAGGCCGAGGCCTTCCCCTGAGAAGAACCTCAGAAGAGCCCTGCTGGGTCAGACCAGGGAGGGTCCATCTAGTCCTGCCTCCTGTCTCACACAGTGGACATCCAGTTGTCCTGGAGAGCTAACAAATGGGGCAGAGAGGCTGAGGCCTTCCCCTGGCATTGGGCTTCAAAGGTTGACTGCCTGTGAACGTGGAGGTTCCCTTTAGTCGCCGTGACCCATTCTCTACGAACCTATCTAATCTTTGTAAAGGTCTGTCTGCACGTGAGAATTCCGCGCAACCCTCTGTTACCGACCCCCCCCCCTCGCGTTTGCTGTTTAGCGCAGCAGTGACTGCTTGGCTCCACCCCCCGCCTCCCCACATTGGGGTGTCACCAATCCTCACTGAGCTCAGGTTGGAGGAGGAGGGAGAGAAAAAAAAGCCACGCCTCCTCTTTCTCCACCTTCAGTGCCATTTCCCCCCACAGTTTTACCTCGGCCTCGTAGTCCTGCCCTCTCACCATTCCCTTCCTATTTCTCAACAGCCTCGACCGCACACCCCACGCCTTGTGCACCTTCTCCTACCTCCCTCTGAGCAGCCTCTTGCCTTCCCTCCGTGCCACCAGGTGCTTGCGGGCTGCATGAGACCCGTGATTGGGCTGGCTCTCACCCCCGAGCCATAGGTTTGGCACTCCTGCTCTATCGTGTCCCCCCTTAGCTCCCCTTAACTGTTGCCTTCAGTAACCTCTTATGCACCACGCTTGAGTCTCATCCGGGAAGATGGCCAAACTGCGGCTTGGGAGCCACATATGGCTCTTTCGCACATCTCGTGTGGCTCTCCAAGCCCCCACTGCCCCGTTGGCCAGCTTAGAGTCGGAAGGGTCCAACCCCCCCTGCACAATGCAGGGTACTCACAAACGCCTGCCCCGAAATTCACAGGATCTTCATTGCTGTCAGATGGCCCTCTAGCCTCTGTTGAAAAACCTCCAAGAAAGGAGAGCCCACCACCTCTCGAGAAAGCCTGTTCCACTGAGGAACCGCTGTGATGGTCAGGAAGTTCATAGACTCCTAGAGTCGGAAGGGACCTCCAGGGTCATCTAGTCCAACCCCCCTGCACAATGCAGGAAACTCACAAACACCTCCCCCTAAATTCACAGGATCTTCATTGCTGCCAGATGGCCCTCTAGCCTGTGTTGAAAAACCTCCAAGGAAGGAGAGCCCACCACCTCTCGAGAAAGCCTGTTCCACTGAGGAACCGCTGTGATGGTCAGGAAGTTCATAGAATCCTAGAGTCGGAAGGTACCTCCAGGGACATCTAGTCCAACCTCCTGTGCAATGCAGGAAACTCACAAACACCTCCCCCTAAATTCACAGGATCCTCATTGCTGTCAGGTGGCCGTCTAGCCTCTGTTGAAAAACCTCCTGCCCTGGGTCCTCTCCCTCTTTTTTACAGCTTCAGGTGAAGAATGTTTTGTACAGATGGAGAGGGTGGATGTGCCCCAGCCTCTGTAGCAGGAGGAGAGGAAAAGATCGGAGACTGGGGAGGGGGGGGAGAGAGAGAGAGTCAGCCTGACCTAGCAGTTATAATAGTGACTCATCGTTTCTGTGCTTAACGTCTGGAAGCACTTGGCTGTCATGATCTCAGGCACCGACTCTATTGGGTTCCCTCATCTTGAGAGGGGCTCAGACTGCCGGGCTTCATGTGGTGTCCAGACTGGGATGCGGTAGGAGTCAGCTTTCCCTAGCAATCATAGTAACCTAGCAATCGTCATAACCCAATCTTTTAGCTTTTGGGGGAATTGTTATAGCTAGTGAGAAGTACCTTGGTGGGAAGGCCACTAAGGCAGGGGTGGCCAACAGTAGCTCTCCAGATGTTTTTTCTCTACAACTCCCATCAGTCCCAGCCAGCATGTTTTTTGCTCACAAGTTTCCCTTAGTGCAGCGGTGGCCAATGGTAGCTCTCCAGATGTTTTTTGCCTACAACTCCCATCAGTCCCAGCCAGCATGGCCAATGGCTGATGGGAGTTGTAGGCAAAAAACATCTGGAGAGCTACCATTGGCCACCGCTGCGCTAAGGGAGACTTGTGGGCAAAAACAAACCTTCTCTATTCCTCTCTTACGTTGAAAAATCCATGGTCCTGGGGTTGCTATTAAATCTTTTGGAACACCGTTATTCTATTAAGACGGTCTTAGAAAGTAAAACATAATGTCTTTCTTTGCGTTTGTGTCCTTTATTACGTTTTTATCTTGGCTACGCATGGCCTGGCCCGAAAAAGTCTCGTTTATGTCAGATCCGGCTGTCGTAACAAATGAGTTTCGACACCCCTGGCTTAGAGAGTGCACTTAAAGTTAAAGTTGCTTTATTTCCACCTCTCCCTCCCCCCTCCATCTATTTGCCTGCCTTCCTGTCTTGCGGCTCTCAAACATCTGACGTTTATTCTAGGCAGCTCTTACGTTAAGCAAGTTTGATGTACTCTGAATTTGACATACTCTGAATAGTAAGGAGAGGCAGTTTGGCGTAGTGGTTAAGTGTGTGGACTCTTACCTGGGAGAACCGGGTTTGATTCCCCACTCCTCCTCTTGCACCTGCTGGAATGGCCTTGGGTCAGCCATAGCTCTGGCAGAGGTTGTCCTTGAAAGGGCAGCTGCTGTGAGAGTGCTCTCCAGCCCCACCCACCTCACAGGGTGTCTGTTGAGGGGGAGGAAGGGAAAGAAGATTGTAGGCCGCTCTGAGACTCTGTACTTGAAAGGGCAGCTTCTGTGAGAGCTCTCTCAGCCCCACCCACCTCACAGGGTGTCTGTTGTGGGGGAGGAAGCTAAAGGAGATTGTGAGCCGCTCTGAGACTCTTCAGAGTGGAGGGTGGGATATAAATCCAATATCTTCATCTACCTCACAGGGTGTCTGTTGTGGGGAGGGGAGGGAAAGGAGATTGTGAGCTGCTCTGAGACTCTTCAGAGTGGAGAGCGGGAGATAAATCCAGTATCTTCATCTACCTCACAGGGTGTCTGTTGTGGGGGAGGAAGGGAAAGGAGATTGTGAGCCGCTCTGACACTCTTCGGAGTGGAGAGCGGGAGATAAATCCAGTATCTTCATCTACCTCACAGGGTGTCTGTTGTGGGGGAGGAAGGGAAAGGAGATTGTGAGCTGCTCTGAGACTCTTCGGAGTGGAGAGCGGGAGATAAATCCAATATCTTCATCTACCTCACAGAGTGTCTGTTGTGGGGGAGGAAGCTAAAGGAGATTGTGAGCCGCTCTGAGACTCTTCGGAGTGGAGGGCGGGATATAAATCCAATATCTTCATCTACCTCACAGGGTGTCTGTTGTGGGGGAGGAAGGGAAAGGAGATTGTGAGCCGCTCTGAGACTCTTCGGAGTGGAGGGCGGGATATAAATCCAATATCTTCATCTACCTCACAGGGTGTCTGTTGTGGAGGAGGAAGGGAAAGGAGATTGTGAGCCGCTCTGAGACTCTTCGTAGTGGAGAGCAGGAGATAAATCCAGTATCTTCATCTACCTCACAGGGTGTTTGTTGTGGGGGAGGAAGGTAAAGGAGATTGGGAGCCGCTCTGAGACTCTTCGGAGTGGAGGGCGGGATATAAATCCAATATCTTCATCTACCTCACAGAGTGTCTGTTGTGGGGGAGGAAGCTAAAGGAGATTGTGAGCCGCTCTGAGACTCTTCGGAGTGGAGGGCGGGATATAAATCCAATATCTTCATCTACCTCACAGAGTGTCTGTTGTGGAGGAGGAAGGGAAAGGAGATTGGGAGCCGCTCTGAGACTCTTCGGAGTGGAGGGCGGGATATAAATCCAATATCTTCATCTACCTCACAGGGTGCCTGTTGTGGGGGAGGAAGGGAAAGGAGATTGTGACCGCTCTGAGACTCTTCGGAGTGGAGGGCGGGATATAAATCCAATATCTTCATCTACCTCACAGGGTGTCTGTTGTGGGGGAGGAAGGGAAAGAAGATTGTGAGCCGCTCTGAGACTCTGCCACTGATCCACAGACCCTCCCCTTAATTTTGGGGGACGTGGGTCGGCGAGCTCAGGAAGCAAGGTCGTTGATCCCATATTAGAAGTTAAGCTTGCCGCTTCCTGCTGATCGAAGCCATCAGGCAGTTGAGATGGTGTTTTACTGGCTCAGCTGGTCGCAACGAAGAGTGAGAGATACCCAAGGGAGTATGGTCCTCATGATGAGTTCTTGCAGATAGATCCGGGGTCCCCAATATGGTGCTCTCTGAAACCTTTCCTGGTGCCTGCCAGGCGTTCTGAGGAAGTGGGCGGGGTCAAGCAGTGCTTTTGCCCAGCAAGGGTTCTGATTGGCCACTGCAAATTTGATACTGTGCAGATTTTTGCAAAATGTTGCTGTAGTACCACCTGACGCCACAGCGCAAGAGAGCCAGTTTGACATAGTGGTTAAGTGCGTGGACTCTTATCTGGGAGAACCAGATTTGATTCGCCACTCCTCCACTTGCAGCTGCCGGAATGGCCTTGGGTTAGCCAGAGCTCTCACAGAGTTGTCCTTGAAAGGGCAGGTTCTGTCAGAGCTCTCTCAGCCCCACCCAGCTGATCTTGGGTCAGTCATAGCTCTCACAGAGTCGAAAGGGCAGCTTCTGGGACAGCTCTCTCAGCCCCACCCACCTCACAGGGTTTGATTCCCCACTCCTCCATTTGCAGCTGCTGGAATGGCCTTGGGTCAGCCATAGCTCTTGCAGAGTTGTCCTAAAAAGGGCAGCTTCTGTCAGAGCTCTCTCAGCCCCACCCACCTCACAGGGTTTGATTCCCCTCTCCTCCACTTGCAGCTGCTGGAATGGCCTTGGGTCAGTCATAGCTCTTGCAGAGTTGTCCTTGAAAGGGCAGCTTCTGGGAGAGCTCTCTTAGCCCCACCCGCCTCACAGAGTGTTTGCTGTGGGGGAAGGAGATAAAGGAGAGTAAGTCGCTCTGAGGCTCTGATTCAGAGAGGAGGGCGGGGTATAAGTCTGCGGTTGTCTTCTTCTTCACTGCTTGACTGAAAGAGGGGGTGGTGGCCATTTTGTAATTGGCCCCGCCTCCTGCAGCAGCCATTTTGGTGGCTGCTCTGGCCATGCTGTGTCAGAATTCGCAAAGTGTCCGCAGGCTCAAAGAGGTTGGGGGCCCTTAAGAGACTGTATCGGTGCAGCAGGAGATCAGCTGACCCTCTGTATCTCCATCGTTGTTTTCCAGGCCCGGGTCGAGCGGATGGAGCAGTTCCAGAAGGAGAAGGAGGAAGCGGACAAGGCCTGCCGGGACTGCAAGCGGAAGCTCGCCGAGTGCCAGAGGAAGATGAAAGACCTGGAGCTGTCCGGCGCGGAAGGTTCCAAGGGCGAGCTGCAGAGGTTACAGGCCGAGGCCCAGCAGCTCAAGAAAGAAGAGAAGAGCTGGGAGGAGAAGGTGGATGAGCTGCGGAAGAAGGAGAAGAACATGCCCTGGAACGTGGACACGCTCAGCAAAGACGGCTTCAGTAAGGTGAACCACGCTCCTCGCATTGAGGTGTTCTGCTGCGAGAGCGAATTGTGTGGCTGGCATCATTCTAGATGAAGGCGGGCAGCCGCGTTAGTCTGTCTGCAGCAGTAGAAAAGAGCTAGAGTCCCAAGAGCACCTTCAAGACTAACAACATTTGTGGGAAGGGAGGAGCCTTTGTGAGTGGTTTTGGTGTAGTGGTTAAGTGCGCGGACTCTTGTCTGGGAGAACTGGGTTTGATTCCCCCCTCCTCCACTTGCACCTGCTAGCATGGCCTTGGGTCAGCCAGAGCTCTGGCAGAGGTTGTCCTTGAAAGGGCAGCTGCTGGGAGAGCCCTCTCCAGCCCCACCTCACAGGGTGTCTGTTGTGGCGGAGGAAGGGAAAGGAGATTGTGGAGAGCCAGTTTGGTGTGGTGGTTAAGTGTGCGGACTCTTGTCTGGGAGAACTGGGTTTGATTCCCCCCTCCTCCACATGCACCTGCTGGAATGGCCTTGGGTCAGCCATAGCTCTCATAGAGGTTGTCCTTGAAAGGGCAGCTTCTGGGAGAGCCCTCTCAGCCCCACCCACAAGTTTGATATAGTGGTAAAGTACGCAGACTCTTATCTGGGAGAACCGGGGTTTGATTCTCCCCTCCTCCACTTGCACCTTCTGGAATGGCCTTTGGTCAGCCATAGCCCTCTTACGAGTTGTTCTTGAAAGAGCAGCTTCTGGGAGAGCTCTCTCAGCCCCACCCACCAGTTTGGTATAGTGGTGAAGTACGCAGACTCTTATCTGGGGGAACCAGGTTTGATTCCCCACTTCTCCACATGCACCTGCTGGAATGGCCTTGGGTCAGTCATAGCTCTTTTGGGAACCTAAGAACATAAGAGAAGCCATGTTGGATCAGGCCAGTGGCCCATCCAGTCCAACACTCTGTGTCACACAGTGGCAAAAAAAAAAGTCTGTCTGTCTATCTAATCTATTCTATCTAATTTATCCTATCTAATCATCTATCTACATACACACTACATTGTGGCTAATAGCCACTGATGGACCTCTGCTCCATATTTTTATCCAATCCCCTCTTGAAGCTGGCTATGCTTGTAGCCGCCACCACCTCCTGTGGCAGTGAATTCCACATGTTAATCACCCTTTGGGTGAAGAAGTACTTCCTTTTATCCATTTTAACCTGACTGCTCAGCAATTTCATCGAATGCCCACAAGTTCTTGTATTGCGAGAAAGGGAGAAAAGTACCTCTTTCTCTACTTTCTCCATCCCATGCATAATCTTGTCAACCTCTATCATGTCACCCCGCAGGCGACGTCTCTCCAAGCTAAAGAGCCCCAAGCGTTTCAACCTTTCTTCACGGGGAAAGTGTTCCAACCCTTTAATCATCCTACTTGCCCTTTTCTGCACTTTCTCCAATGCTATAATATTCTTTTTTGAGGTGTGGGAGAGCTCTCTCAGTCTCACCTATCTCACAGGGCGTCTGTTGTGGGTAGGGGGGAGGTAAAGGAGATCAGGGTATAAGGCAGGATATAAATCCCAATATCATCATCTTCACCTCGCGGCATCTCTTGTGGGGGAGGAAGGTAAAGGAGATTGTAATCTCTGCGATTCAGAGTGGAATCCAATATCATCATCTTTGCTATCTGAAGAAGCGGGCAGTGGCTCGCGAAAGCGCTTGCCCCGCCACAAATGTTGTTAGTTCTTTAGGTGCTCCTGGAATCTTGCTCTTTTCTGTAGCACGATTATGCGACTAGCATAGCGTGGGGGTTCCGTAACCCACCCGTGGAATTTGGATTTAAACCTCTGTAGCATTTGGGGTTTTTTTTGTCTTTTACTTATTATTGACTTACTTAATAGCATTTACTAGCCATATGAACATATGAAGCTGCCTTCTACTGAATCAGACCCTGGGTCCATCAAAGTCAGTACTGTCTTCTCAGACTGGCAGCGGCTCTCCAGGGTCTCAAGCGGAGGTTTTTCACACCTATTTGCCTGGACCCTTTTTTGGAGATGCCGGGGATTGAACCTAGGACCTTCTGCTTGCCAAGCAGATGCTCTACCACTGAGCCACCGTCCCTCTCGCCATGTTTTTCTTACGGAGCTCAAGGGAGCGTTCATTCTAAATAGCTTGCATCAAAATTAAAAATCCCCAGTTTAGGGCTCTTTTCATCAAATGGTTTTAGAAAGAAGGTGGGCCTTTCGCCCAGCAAGGCTCGTGATTGGACATTGGAGATTTGATTGGTTGAGCAGATTTCTTACGTTTCAAACAATTTTTATTAGTAACGTATGGCAATATATTCAATTTCTTATATGAACATATGAAGCTGCCTTATACTGAATCAGACCTCTCTTGGTCCATCAAAGTCAGTATTGTCTACACAGACTGGCAGTGGCTCTCCAGGGTCTCAAGCGGAGGTTTTTCCCGCCTACTTGCCTGGACCCTTTTTGGAGATGCCAGGGATTGAACCTGGGACCTTCTGCTTACCAAGCAGATGCTCTACCACTGAGCCACCGTCCCTCCCCATTATATCATTACTAACTACTTTTTCTCTCTCTATCCCATATATTACATTCTACCTACCCCTCCCCACATTACTTGACCCCCGCCGGTGTACTATATTCAAAACATCATTATAAAAAGCACCCCTAATTAATCCAAACCAAAATTCATATCCTCCTTCTACTTATACTTAATCATTATCAAAAATTGTCCAATGTCCTTTTATTTTCCGTTCTTTTTCTACATATCTTCTGAACTTCTTCCACTCCATCTTAAATACTTCTAAATCATGGTCTCTTAACTTATCCATTTCACTCCATGTCATAACTTTAACAATCCAATCCCATTTCTCTGGTATTTTTTCTTGCTTCCACAACTGCACATACAGTGTCCTAGCAGCCGAGAGCAAGTACCAGATTAAAGTTTTATCTTCTTTTGGAAATTTTTCCATTTGTAATCCCAACAGAAAAGTCTCTGCAACCTTGTTAAATTCATATCCCAAGATCTTAGAAACCTCTTGCTGAATCATCTGCCAAAACATTTCAGCTCTTTCACAAGTCCACGCTGAGCAGATTTCTTAACAAGATCTACAACAGCTGTTTTGTGTCTGGCTTCACTTCCTGCGGCGGCCATTTTGTGGCTGCGTTCACTATTCTGTGTCAGTAATCCAGAGGCGTGGACTGGCTCAAAAAGATCGGGGATCCCTGGGCTAGATCATTAGACTCCAGTGGAAGCCGGGATGGGGTTCCGGCCTTAGCAACATCCTGCCCGCCCTGCATTGGTCTAGCCAGACAGCCCCAGCCGTACACTGACCAGTCGTCTCGCTGTCCTTTCAGAGCGTCTTCAACGTCAAGCCGGAGAAGCCAGAAGAAGAGTCAGAAGAGCAAAAAGAGAAGAAGCATAAAACGTTTGTGGAGAAGTACGAGAAGCAAATCAAACACTTCGGTAAGCTGGGAGCAGAGTTGGCCCGTGTAGTCTCTGGGGGATCGGGCAGTTTGGTGTAGTGGTGAAGTGCGCGGACTCCTATCTGGGAGATTCGGATTTGATTCGCCCATTCCTCCGCTTGCAGCTGCTGGAATGACCTTTGGTCAGCCATAGTTCTTGCAGGAGTTGTCCTTGAAAGGGCATCTTCTGTCAGAGCTCTCTCAGCCTCACCTACCTCACAGGGTGTCTGTTGTAGGGGAGGAAGGTAAAGGAGATTGTGGCCGCTCTGAGATTCAGAGTACAGGGTGGGATAGAAATCCAATATCATCATCTTCTTCTCCTTCCTCTTCCTCCTTTATGTCCAGCATAAAAATCTGTTTAGATTTGCAGTTTTGCTATTCAGGACATGAAGTGAATTGACCACTAGAGGGAGCAAAACGTGTGGAACAGACACCCCTTCCCCCCAAAGCAGCAGGAGCCCACAAACAAGGAAAAGGAGAGTGCAGAAAAGCCCACAGTTAAAACCAGTTGCAAAGTGCTTTATCCAGCACGTGGGAAAATACCACCTTGTCCGCAGCCCTAGCCCGCCAGTGGTTCTTCCTGGGGCTGTCCGTGCTGGGCCAGACTCCTGGTGTCTGAGCGTGGAGCCTGCAAGGACAACACAGACCTGGCACTGATTTCTTCCCGTTTCAAAGGGATGCTGCGCCGCTGGGACGACAGCCAGAAGTATCTGTCTGACAACCCGCATCTCGTGTGCGAGGAGACAGCCAACTACTTGGTCATCTGGTGTATCGATCTGGAGGTGGAAGAGGTGAGTGAGAAGCAATGTTCCCTCTAAACTGCAGAGTCTTGTGAGCAAAAATTCTACTTTAAGAACATAAGAGGAGCCATGTTGGATCAGGCCAGTGGCCCATCCAGTCCGACACTCTGTGTCACACAGTGGCCAAAAAAATTATATATATATATACACACACACACACACACATATATATACACACTGTGGCTAATAGCCACTGATGGACCTCTGTTCCATATTTTTATCTAAACCCCTCTTGAAGCTGGCTATGCTTGTAGCCGCCACCACCTCCTGCAGCAGTGAATTCCACATGTTAATCACCCTTTGGGTGAAGAAGGAAGTACTTCTGTCTCTGCTTTCTCCATCCCATGCATAATCTTGTAAACCTCTATCATGTCACCCCGCAGTCGACGTTTCTCCAAGCTAAAGAGCCCCAAGTGTTTCAACCTTTCTTCATAGGGAAAGTGTTCCAACCCTTTAATCATTCTAGTTGCCCTTTTCTGGACTTTTTCCAATGCTATAATATCCTTTTTGAGGTGCGGTGACCAGAATTGAACACAGTACTCCAAATGAGACCGCACCATCGATTTATACAGGGGCATTATACTGGCTGATTTGTTTTCAATTCCCTTCCTAATAATTCCCAGTATGGCGTTGCCCTTTTTTATTGCAATCACACACTGTCTTGACATACTTTGTGAACTACTGGCATTAAAGTTGTGAGCTGCTGCATAAATTAGTGTGCTCTGGGGCCATTTTTCCTGAGCTAGGACAAAAATGTGTGAGCTGGAGTCGAAAAACCTGAGCTAGCTCACACTAATTCAGAGGGAACGCTGGTGAGAAGCACGGTGATGAATCAGGGATCTGGCTTGCCGAAGGGGGTGGAAGAGGAGAGGGAGAGGGGTGAGCTTCAGAAAGCGCTAACACAAAGGTGTTCTATCTGGACCCCATCAAGTTTTGTGTTATCACTGGACTGTCGTTTAATGTCAAGCGTTCATTAATTATGGGTACATGGATAAAGACAAACGTGTGTCTAATAATTGCATTTTCACACAGGCTAATGTATTTTCAACCCACTTTTAATATACTTTGCAGCCGGATTTTATTGTGGACTTTTCGGCATTCTTGTTTTCCTTGTTTATGCGTTCCTGTTGTTTCAGGGTGGGTTTCCCCCCCCCCCCCCGTGCCACATAAGGGAACATAAGAGAAGCCATGTTGGATCGGGCCAATGGCCCATCCAGTCCAACACTCTGTGTCACATAAGAACATAAGAGAAGCCATGTTGGATCAGGCCAATGGCCCATCCAATCCAATACTCTGTATCACACAGTGGCCAGAAACCCAGGTGCCATCAGGAGGTCCATAAGAACATAAGAGAAGCCATGTTGGATCAGGCCAATAGCCCATCCAGTCCAACACTCTGTGTCACACAGTGGCCAAAAAACCCAGGTGCCATCAGGAGGTCCACCTGTGGGGCCAGGACACTAGATACCCTCCCACTGTGCCCCCCACCCAAGCACCAAGAAGACAGAGCATCTTTTGCCGCAGACAGAGAGTTCCAACAATACGCTGTGGCTAATAGCCCTTGATGGACCTCTGCTCCAGATGTTGATCCAGTCCCCTCTTGAAGCTCTCTGTGCTTGTAGCTGTCACCACCTCCTGTAGCAGTGAAATCTACACACGTTTTGCTCTCTCTAGTGGTCAGTTTGATATTATATCACATTACATCCAGCATGAAAATCTGCAACTCCCATTTGCAGGGAGATGCAAAGAACCGAAGAGTACGGCAAAGCGCTGTGTGAAACAGCGAGGTCCCCTTGCAAACAAATCTTGGAAGTGGATTGAAAATCCTTTGAATAACGCACTTTCAAAATCCGCTTTTGGTGAAGTTCGTGACTGCATTTTCCTGTGCGAAATGGCAAAATCCTGTTGCAATCGATTGATAAAGCGTGTTGCCACTGTATCATTCGGCACGTGTGCAAGCTCCCTAAGAAATGTTGCCTCGCGCAAGATGAATCTGTCAGGGCAGGAGTGTCGAGAACTCATTTCTTATGAGGGCCGGATCTGACACAAATGAGACCTTGTTGGGCCAGGCCGTGTGAGTACCTATTTAAGATTAGGTAGCAGAGATAGAAACTTTTTTAAAGGACACAGACAAACACAACTAAAGATTTTTAAAAACCTTAAAGTAAAACATGCCTAAACATTGGCACTTGTTGGTCTTAAAGGTGCTTTCTTTGTATCTCTCCCATGGGATCCGGGGAACTGGGCAAAGGAAGCTCTGGCTCTTTCCCTCCCTTCCCAGGGGATCAGAATAATAATAATAATAATAATAACTTTTTATTTGTATCCCGCCCTCCCCGCACAAGCAGGCTCAGGGCGGCTCACAACATAGGAATGCAATACAATATAATAAAATCACATAAAACAGTAAAATTAATATGCAGTTACATTAAAATTAACATTAAGGTGCTAATAGATCTTAATTCAGTAGAAGAGAAGAAACATACACAGCGACATTATCTTAGCTCGGCATGGGCGAAGGCTATTTTGAAGAGGTATGTCTTACAGGCCCTGCGAAATTGATTTACACATCGCAGGGCCCGTACCTCCTCCGGGAGTTGGTTCCAGAGTAGTGGGGCCGCAATGGAGAAGGCCCGATCCCGGGTGGTCTTTAATCTGGCCTCCCTTGGCCTAGGGATATTCAGCTGGTGCTTACCAGCTGACCTCAGTGCTCTCTGGGGCTCATGGGGAGAGACGGTCCCTCAGGTAGATAGGCCCTCGGCCATATAGGGCTTTGAAGGTCATGACCAGCACCTTGTAACGAATTCGGTAGACCACTGGCAGTTCGCGCAGCCCTGGCCGTATGTGCTCCCATCTTGGAAGCCCCAATAGCAGCCTAGCCGCCGCGTTCTGCACCAGCTGCAACCGCCGAGTTCGGCACAAGGGCAGCCCCATGTAGAGGGCGTTGCAGTAATCCAGTCTGGAGGTGACCGTAGCATGGATCACCGTTGCCAGGTCCCGGCGCCCAGGAAGGGGGCCAACAGCTTTGCCCGCCGAAGATGAAAAAACGCGGACTTAGCAGTGGCCGCTATCTGTGCCTCCATAGATAGTGAAGGCTCCAGAAGAACCCCCAAACTCCTGACTCTGTGGGCCACTTTCAGTGGCACACCGTCAAGAGCTGGCAAGGGAATTTCCCCTCCCGGGGCACCGCGACCCAAACAAAGGACCGCCGTCTTCGCCGGATTCAACTTCAGCCCACTCAGCCTGAGCCAGCCAGCCACGGCCTGCAATGCAAGGTCCAGGTTTTCTGGGACGCAGTCAGGTCGGCCATCCATTAGTAGATAGAGCTGGGTGTCATCTGCATATTGATGGCACCCAAGCCCAAACCTCTGGGCAATCTGGGCAAGGGGGCGCATATAGATGTTAAACAACATCGGAGAGATGACTGCCCCTTGTGGCACCCCACACACTAGTGAGTGCCTCCGGGACAGCTCTCCCCCAAGAAGGGGGAGGAGCCTCAACCAACAGAGAAAATTGAGATTTTGCTCTGGAGCTCTGCTGTGCGATTGAGAGAGCCTGGCAAAGCAAGCTGAGATGCAGAAAGAAGCAAGAGAGAGGGAGAAGGAAGCAGATGACAGCCAGTTGCTTGGGGGCCTGATAGGAGCCCTCCAGGGGCCGGGTGCGGCCCCTAGGCCGTATGTTTGACACCCCTGTGTCAGAGTAACTCCCCCATATTTATTTAAGTTTCTGGGATTTGGAAACCCACCTTATGGCTTACGGCAACCCTTCGTGGTGTTTTCAAAGCAAGAGATATTCAGAGGGTAGCTTGCCATTGCCTGCTTCCACTTGATGACCTTGGACTTCCTTGGTAGTCTCCAGTGCTAACCTTGGTGGTCTCCAGTGCTAACCAGGTCCACCTCTGCTTAGCTTCCAAGAACTGATGAGACTGGGCTAGCCTGGATTATCCAGGTCAGGACAAGAAATGAACAGAGGAGATTTGCCCTTGCCTGCCTCTGCACAGCAACCCGGGACTTCCTTGCTGGTCTCCCATCCAGGCACTAACCAGGGCTGACCCTGTTTAGCTTCTGAGATCTGTTGAGATCGGGCTAGCCTGGGCCATCCAAGGCAAGGCAAGAGACGAACAGAGGTGGTTGGCCCTTGCCTGCCTCTGCGTAGCGACCCTGGACTTCCTTGGTGGTCTCCCATCCGAAGTACTAACCAGGACCAACCCTGCTTAGCTTTTGAGATCTGCCAAGATCAAGCTAGCCCTGGCAACATTAGATGGTTGATAAGAATTACTAGCAGCCCCACTTCGTAGGCAGAGAGGGCAAGAGATGTTCAGAGGTAGCTTGCCGTTGCTTGCCTCTGCATGGCAACCCTGGACCTCCTTGGTGGTCTCCCATTCGAATGCTCACCAGGGCTGACCCTGCTTAGCTTCCAAGAGCTGATGAGGCTGGGCTAGCTTAGGCCATTCAAGTCAAGGAAAGAGATTAACAGTGTTGGTTGGCCATCTCCTGCCTCTGCGTAGCAACCCTGGACTTTGGTGGTGGTCTCCCATCCAAGTAGTAACCAGGATCGACCTTGCTCAGCTTCTGCGATTGAGCAGACTGGGCTAGCCTGGGCCATTCAAGTCAAGGAAAGAGATTAACAGTGTTGGTTGGCCATCTCCTGCCTCTGCGTAGCAACCCTGGATTTCCGTGGTGGTCTCCCATCCAGGTACCCACCAGGGCTGACCCCGCTTAGCTTCCAGGATCCTGCAAAATCAGGCTCCCGTGGGCCATCCAGGTCAAAGCAAGAGTGAAACAAAGGTGGTTTGCTTTTGCTTGCCTCTGCATAGCAACCTTGGTGGTCTCCTATCCAAGTACTAAACCAGGGCCGATCCTGCTAGGCTTCTGAGATATCTGAGATACCTTCTGAGATATCCGCCAAGATCAAGCTAGCCCTGGCAGCATTAGACGGCTGATAAAAATCACTAGCAGCCCCGCTTCCTAGGCAGAGTGGACCTTGGGCTCTTGCAGCAGTCGCTGGGCGGATGGATGGTCCTCATAACTCCTGCCCAGAACAAGCTGCCGGCCTCTGCTTCAGAGCTTTGGTTTCCCCTGCCGCTGGGATTATTTCAGCTGTTGTCGCGTGTCTGCTTTTGGTAGCAGTTGAGTCCCGCCGAGTCAGTCGGCACCGTCTTGCAACCGCCTGTCTGCTTCAAGGAAGGGGCCACCTTCAGAGGACGGCCTCGGGGATTTGTTGACAGGCAGGAATGAAGCTCGGCTTGGTTGTCAGAGCTGGAAGGGGGGGTGGGAGGAGACAGCGGCAATCGGACCGTTTGTTGTTGCTCTGGGCCAGCCGGACTCCCGTGCCCACAGTCTCAGGAACGAGAAGCTGAGAAGAGAGACAGTGGCGTAGAATGATTTTAGGGGTTTGTGGAGATGGGAACTTTCTAGAAGTTAAGAGATTGAGTTTCTTGATGCTCTCAATGACTGTGCTATGGAGCAGATGGTCTCTGAACCTACCAGGGGTGGGGCGATCCTGGATTTGGTCCTAAGTAATGCCCAAGACTTGGTGAGAGATGTAAAAGTGATCGCACCGCTTGGGAGCAGTGACCATAACGTTATTGATTTCACCGTTTGTATAAATAGAGAGTTGCCCCAGAAGACTGGCACAACTACGTTTAACTTTGAAATGGGCAAATTCTCTGAGATGAGGAGGCATGTGAAGAGGAAGCTAAAAGGAAAGGTAAATACAGGCAAAACCCTTGGGGAAGCTTGGAGGCTATTTAAAACTACAATCCTAGAAGCTCAGATAAAATATATACCACAAGTTAGAAAAAGCACAAACAGGTATAAGAAAAGGCCTGCATGGTTAACAAACAAAGTAATGGAAGCTGTAAAAGGTAAGAAGGACTCCTTTAAGAGGTGGAAAGCTAGTCCGAGTGAGATTAATAAAAGGGAACACAGGCTGTGGCAAATCAAATGCAAGACTGTGATCAGGCAGGCAAAAAGGGGCTATGAGGAGAATATTGCAAAAAACATAAAACTAACAATAAAAATTTCTTCAAATATATGAGAAGCAGGAAACCAGCCAGGGAGGCAGTGGGCCTTTGGATGACCAAGGGGTAAAAGGATTACTGAAGGAGGATAGGGAAATGGCTGAGAAGCTGAATGCATTTTTTGCCTCCGTCTTCACCGTGGAAGACGAGAAGTGTTTGCCTGCTCCAGAACCACTAATTTTGGAAGGGGTGTTGAAAGACCTGAGTCAGATTGAGGTGACAAAAGAGGAGGTCCTACAACTGATAAGCGAATTAAAAACTAATAAGTCACCAGGTCCAGATGGCATACATCCGAGAGTTCTGAAAGAACTCAAAGTTGAACTTGTGGATCTTCTGACAAAAATATGTAATCTTTCATTGAAATCTGCCTCCGTTCCTGAGGACTGGAAGGTAGCAAATGTCATCCCCATCCTTAAAAAGGGTTCCAGAGGAGATCCGGGAAATTACAGGCCAGTCAGTCTGACTTCAATACCGGGAAAGTTGGTAGAAACCATTATCAAGGACAGAATGAGTAGGCACATTGATGAACACGGGTTATTGAGGAAGACTCAGCATGGGTTCTGTAAGGGAAGATCTTGCCTCACTAACCTGTTGCATTTCTTTGAGGGGGTGAACAAACATGTGGACAAAGGAGACCCAATAGATGTTGTTTACCTTGACTTCCAGAAAGCTTTTGATAAAGTTCCTCATCAAAAGTTCCTTAGAAAGCTCGAGAGGACAGGTCCTCTTGTGGATCAAAAACTGGATGATTAATAGGAAGCAGAGAGTGAGTGTAAATGGGCAGTCTTCACAATGGAGGAAGGTAAGCAGTGGGGTGCCGCAGGGCTCGGTACTGGGTCCCATGCTCTTTAACTTGTTCATAAATGATTTGGAGTTGGGAGTGAGCAGTGAAGTGGCCACGTTTGCAGATGACACTAAATTGTTCAGGGTGGTGAGAACCAGAGAGGATTGTGAGGCACTCCAAAGGGATCTGTTGAGGCTGGGTGAGTGGGCGTCAACGTGGCAGATGAGGTTCATTGTGGCCAAGTGCAAAGTAATGCACATTGGGGCCAAGAATCCCAGCTACAAATACAAGTTGATGGGGTGTGAATTGGCAGAGACTGACCAAGAGAGAGATCTTGGGGTCGTGGTAGATAACTCACTGAAAATGTCAAGACAGTGTGCGTTTGCAATAAAAAAGGCCAACGCCATGCTGGGAATTATTAGGAAGGGAATTGAAAACAAATCAGGCAGTATCATAATGCCCCTGTATAAATCGATGGTATGGTCTCATTTGGAATACTGTGTGCAATTCTGGTTACCGCACCGCAAAAAGGATATTACAGCATTTGAAAAAGTGCAGAAAAGGGCAACTAGAATGACTGGAGAAACGTCAGCTGCGGGGTGACATGAGAGGGGTTTACAAGATAATGCAAGGGATGGAGAAAGTAGAGAAAGAAGTCCTTTTCTCCCTTTCTCACAATACAAGAACTCGTGGGCATTCAATGAAATTACATAGCAGTCAGGTTAAAACGGATGAAAGGAAGTCCTTCTTCACCCAGAGGGTGATTAACATTTGGAATTCACTTGGTGGTCTCTCATCCAGATGTTCAAAAAAAATTGGCCACTGTGTGACACAGAATGTTGGACTGGATTGGCCATTGGCCTGATCCAACATGGCTTCTCTTATGTGACACAGAGTGTTGGACTGGATGGGCCATTGGCCTGATCCAACATGGCTTCTCTTATGTTCTTATGAAGTTAGAAGATCAGAGAAGCCGTGTTGGGTCAGGCCAGTGGCCCATCCAGTCCAACTCTGTGTGTCACACAGTGGCCAAAATCCAGGAGTCATCAGGAGGTCCATCAATGGGACCAGAACTTCAGAAGCCCTTCCACTGATGCCCCCCCCAAGCATCACGGCCTCAGACATAAGAACGTAATGTCCTGTCCAGTCCAACAGTCTGTGTCACACAGTGGCTAAAACCCAGAGGCCATCAGGAGGAGGTCCACCAGCAGGACCAGAACTCCAGAACCCCTCCCACTCTTGCTCCCCCCCAACACCAAGAATACAGAACATCACTGGCTCAGGCAGTCTTCCATCTATTCCTTGTGGCTAACAGCCGCTGATGGACCCCTGCTCCAGATGTTTCTCTGATCCCCCCTTGAAGCTGGCTATGCTTGTAGCTGCCACCACTTCCTGCAACGATGAATTCCATGTTTTTTTCTCTTCCAGACAGACTGGAAAGGGGGGAGGGGGACACGCACATGTAGATCTTCCTCCTAGTTTTCCAATTCCCAGAGTTCCACATCTTTAGGAGTACATTCCCTTGTGTGAAATGTACCTCTGTCTAGCCAAACATGTTGTTGAGGAGGTGCAAGATGTGTTTGTGTGACTCAGACATCTCACCTGTCTTTTTCTGTCCCTTTCCTCAGAAACACGCCCTGATGGAGCAGGTGGCCCACCAGACCATCGTGATGCAGTTCATACTGGAGCTGGCAAAGAGCCTCAAGGTTGACCCGCGAGCCTGCTTCCGGCAATTTTTCACAAAGATCAAGGTGAGCCTCCTGTCTGGGTTTGGGAAAACCTTCCTCCCTTGAATGGTGGTGGTGTGAACGTGCCCTCAAGCGGCAGCCGACTCATGGCCATAGGATTTTCAAGGCAAGAGAGGAACAAAGGTGGTTGGCCATTGCCTGCCTCTGCGTAGCGACCCTGGGCTTCCTTGGTGGCCTCCCATCCAGATGTTAACCAGGACTGACCCCGTTTAGCTTCTGAGAGATGACGTGGTTGGGCCATCCAGGTCAGGGCAAGAGACAGCAGAGGTTTCATATTGCCTGCCTCTGCGCAGCAACCCTGGACTTCCTTGGTGGCCTCCCATCCAGACGCGAACCAAGGCTGACCCTGGTTAGCATCTGAGATCTGACACAATCAGGCTAGCCTGGGCCATCCAGATCAGGGCAGGTGACTAACAGGTGGTTTGCCATTGCCTGCCTCTGCGTAGCAACCCTGGACTTCCTTGATGGTCTCCCATCCAAATGCTAACAAGGGCTGATCCTGCTTAGCTTCTGAGATCTGACAAGATTAGGCTAGCCTGGGCCATCCAGCTCAAGACCTTCTTTAAATGTCACCCTCTATATTTCCTGATTATCGCCTCCTCCTCATTCTTCCAGAGAGCCAGTTTGGTGTTGTGGTGAAGTGCACAGACTCTTATCTGGGAGGACCGGGTT
Organism: Heteronotia binoei; assembly: GCF_032191835.1. NCBI lineage: Eukaryota > Metazoa > Chordata > Lepidosauria > Squamata > Gekkonidae > Heteronotia > Heteronotia binoei. The sequence continues at coordinate 6,252,846 of NC_083235.1, forward strand.
TGATTCCCCACTCCTCCACTTGCACCTGCTGGAATGGCCTTGGGTCAACCAGAGCTCTCTTATCTGGGAGAACCGGGTTTGATTCCCCACTCCTCCACTTCCACCTGCTGGAATGGCCTTGGGTCAACCAGAGCTCTCTTATCTGGGAGAACCGGGTTTGATTCCCCACTCCTCCACTTGCACCTGCTGGAATGGCCTTGGGTCAACCAGAGCTCTCTTATCTGGGAGAACCGGGTTTGATTCCCCACTCCTCCACTTGCAGCTGCTGGAATGGCCTTGGGTCAGCCAGAGCTCTCTTATCTGGGAGAACCGGGTTTGATTCCCCACTCCTCCACTTGCACCTGCTGGAATGGCCTTGGCTCAGCCAGAGCTCTCTTATCTGGGAGAACCGGGTTTGATTCCCCACTCCTCCACTTGCAGCTGCTGGAATGGCCTTGGGTCAGCCAGAGCTCTCTTATCTGGGAGAACTGGGTTTGATTCCCCACTCCTCCACTTGCGAATGGCCTTGGCTCAGCCAGAGCTCTGGAAGAGGTTGTCCTTGAAAGGGCAGCTTTTTGCAGAGCTCTCTCAGCCCCACCTACCTCACAGGGTGTCTGCTGTGGGGGTGGGGGGGGGGAAGGGAAAGGAGATTGTAGGCCCCTCTGAGATTCAGAGCGGAAGGGCAAGATATAAATCCAATATCGTCATCTTCTTCCAGAGCCATTTGGGCGCAGTGGTTAAGAGCAGTTTAATCTGGGAGAGCCAGTTTTGTTTCCCCACTCCTCCTCCACATGCAGCCAGCTGGGTAACCTTGGGCCAGGCACAGTTCTCTCAGAGCTCTCTCAGCCCCACCTGCCTCACAGGGTGTCTGTTGTGGGGGGAGGAAGGGAAGGAAGGGGCAACAGTGGGAGGGCTTCTGATGTCCTGACCCCACTGATGGACCTTCTGATGGCGCCTAGTTTTTTTGGCCACTTTGTGGACACAGAGTGTTGGACTGTATGGGCCACTGGCCTGATGCAACATAGCTTCTTTTATGTTCTTATGTCCAGGGCAGTGATGCTCTGTATTCTTGGTGCTTGGTGGGAGGCACAGTGGGAGGGCTTCTAGTGTCCTGGCCCCACTGGGGGACCTCCTGATGGCCCCTGGGGTTTTTTGGCCACTGTGTGACACAGAGTGTTGGACTGGATGGGCCACTGGCCTGATCCAGCATGGCTTCTCTTACGTTCTTACGTGACACAGAGTGTTGGACTGGATGGGCCACTGGCCTGATCCAACATGGCTTCTCTTATGTTCTTATGTGACACAGAGTGTTGGACTGGATGGGCCACTGACCTGATCCAACATGGCTTCTCTTATGTCCTTACGTGACACAGAGTGTTGGACTGGATGGGCCACTGGCCTGATCCAGCATGGCTTCTCTTACGTTCTTACGTGACACAGAGTGTTGGACTGGATGGGCCACTGGCCTGATCCAACATGGCTTCTCTTATGTTCTTATGTGACACAGAGTGTTGGACTGGATGGGCCACTGGCCTGATCCAGCATGGCTTCTCTTACGTTCTTACGTGATTGGAAGCCGCCATGAGACTCGAGCGAAGGGCAAGGTATCGATCCAATCCCCTCCTCCTCTTTCTTTTCTCCTTCTTCCGTCCAGACCGCTGACCAGCAGTACATGGAGGGCTTCACCGAGGAGCTGGAGGCCTTCAAAGAGCGGGTGCGGGGCCGCGCCCAGGCCCGCATCGAGAAGGCCTCAAAGAATACGAGGAGGAGGAACAGCAGAAGCGGCTGGGGCCGGCGGGCTTGGACCCCGTGGAAGTGTATGAGTCACTGCCCTCTGTAAGTCCCGGCTGAGTGGCTGCCTGTCTTGTTCCATCAAGAACACACTTGTGTCTTTTTCGCCTGCCTGTTACGCTGAAGCTCCTGATATTATTGTTATTATTATTGGTTTGTTTATAATAATAATAGATTTTATTTATATCCCGCCCTCCCCGCCTAGGCGGCGCACGGCGGCTAACAACATTTCACACAATTAACATAAATAGATAAAACTTTAAATTTAACAATTAAAAAGAAATTAAACATAAAAACCAGTTTATGGTTCGCCCATTCCCCACAGGGCTCAGAGCGGAGTACAACAAAACGAGAAAACCACGATAAAATTGCAACAACATAACAATCAAAACCCTTTACAATATTCGTACAACGGGAGAATCCAGCCGAACAGAACGATGGAGACGGTGTGGCAGGGCAATGCAGCAGAACGGCGCAGTAAGATAGTACAGTAGGGGAGGCCGATCTAACGGGTAGATGTCCGTAGCCTCACCCGAAAACCTACAAATATACCAAAAAATATGTGCAAATCACACTATGAAATACCTTGTACAAATTATATTATATTGTGTTAGAAACATACAAAAATTGTCATATGTTCAAAACATTTTAGCAACGCAAAAAGTCTCAAATGTATTATTTCAGGGAGGACCCCGCAAAGTCTCTTATTTTCGCAAAGAGAGCACTACGACTCAAAAACAAAGTTCCAAAGGAGTCCCTCCGTGCTTTGTCGGCTTCCGAAGGGAAAATTCTTGCCTTCACGCAACCGCCGGTTTTTAATTGTGTTCCGCTGCTCCTGGAGCTTCCTCATAAGCCAACTGAATTCACCGCCAAGTTTCTCCCATACGCCCATTTCAATCTCTCTTTGTGAAAATAAGAGACTTGTGGGGTCCTCCCTGAAATAATACATTTGAAGCCCTTTGTGTTGCAAAAAATGTTTTGATATATGACAATTTTTGTATGTTTCTACACACTAGAATATAATTTGTACAAGGTATTTCATAGTGTGATTTGCACAATATTTTTTGGTGTATTTGTGTTTTGTGTATTGTGCTGCCATTGTCCTTCACCCGAAAACCTGGCGAAAGAGCTCCGTTTTTCAGGCCCTGCAAAAGGCCAGCAAGCCAGGTAGGGCCCGGATCTCCATCGGGAGCTGATTCCACCAGGTCGGGGCCAGGACCGAGAAGGACCTGACCCTGGTAGAGGCAAGACGGGCATCTCTCGGGCGGGGACAGTCAGCTTATCTTGAGAGGCTGAACGAAGCGACCTCCGGGGCATATATGGAAAGAGACGGTCCCGCAGGTACGTTGGTCCCAGGCCGCGTAAGGCTTTGAAAGTCAAAACTAACGCCTTGAAGCGGATCCGGTGCTCTATGGGCCGCCAGTGCAGGTCGTGGAGCACCGGCCGTATGCTCACCCGTACAGGTGATGCAGTCAGCAGGCGCGGTTGCACAGGGTGAGACAGTGCCGTCCGATAGCACGAGGCCTCCAACCAACAATGCCGTGGAGCTTCTGGGGCCGTCAGTGACCCCATCACAGTTTTTCACAGCCGAGGGACCAAGGGTCATTTTGTAGAAAAATAGGGGGCGGGGCTCAGTAGCATAACTAATTAGCATATGCCGCCCCACCCCTCCCCAGCAGCCAAAAGCAACCCGATGCAAGAAAGGAGAGCCCCGGGAGAGCAAGGCCTGCTTGGGCTAGCTAGAGATCCAGCCAGCCCAAGCAGGCCTCGCTCACCTGGGGCTCACCTCCTCCACAGCCAAAAGCTCAGCAAGGCACCTCCTGCCCAAAATGACATCAGAAGTGGAGAAAGGGTGGTGTGGAGTTCTCCAGGGTTAATGAGGGCTGCTGGGGGTGTGGCAAAGCTCCTGGTGGTTGGCTGGTTGCCCCCTCTCATAATCCAGGGATTGTTATGCAGCTGCACCTACCATTCAATGGACAAGGTAAGTGGGGAGGAGGGAAGGCTGCCGGAAAGGTTCAGGAGCTGTGCTCCTGTGAGCTCCTGCTGAATTCAAGGCCTAACCAGGGTTGATGTTGCTTAGCTTCTGAGATACGATGAGATCAGCCTAGCCTGAGCCATCCAGGTCAAGGCAAGAGAGAAACAGAGGTGGTTTTGCCATTGCCTGCCTCTGCGTAGCAACCTTGGACTTCCTCGGTGGTCTCCCATCCAAGTGCTAACCAGGGCTATCCCCACTTAGCTTCCAAGATCAAGTCCAGCCTGGGCCATCCAGGTCACAGCAAGAGCTGAAAAGAGGTGTTTTGCCATTGCCTGCCTCTGCATAGCGACCCTGGACTTCCTCGGTGGCCTCCCATCCAGGTACTAACCAGGGCTGACCCTGCTTAGCTTCTGAGATCTGACTAGACTGGACTAGCCTGGGCCATCCAGGTCAAGGCAAGAGACGAACAGAGGTGGTTGGCCCTTGCCTGCCTCCGCGTCGCAACCTTGGACTTCCTTGGTGGTCTCCCATCCAAATACTAAGCAGGACCAACCCTGCTTAGCTTCCAAGATCTGACGAGAGAGGGCTAAGCATGGGCCACCCAGGTCAAAGAAAGAGTCAAATTGAGGTGGTTTGCGATTGCCTGCCTCTGCGTAGCAACCCTGGTGTTCTCTGGTGGTCTCCCATCCAAGTATTAACCAGGATTAACCCTGCATAGCTTCCAAAATCTGACGAGAGAGGGCTAAGCATGGGCCACCCAGGTCAAAGTAAGGGACAAACAGAGGTGGTTTCCATTGCTTGCCTCTGCGTAGCAACCCTGGACTTCTTAGGTGGTCTCCCGTCGGTATTAAACAGGACCAACCCTGCATAGCTTCCAAAATGTGACAAGAGAGGGCTAAGCATGGGTCATCTGGAAATCTGGGGATTGAACCTGGGACCTTCTGCATGCCAAGACAAACAGAAGTGGTTTGCCATTGCCTGCATAGCAACCTTGGACTTCTTTAGTGGTCTCCCATCCAAGTATTAACCTGGACCAACCCTGCATAGCTTCCAAAATCTGACGAGAGAGGGCTAAGCATGGGCCACCCAGGTCAGAGTCAAATTGAGGTGGTTTGCGATTGCCTGCCTCTGCATAGCAACCCTGGACTTCCTTGGCAGTCTCCCATTCAAGTACTAACCAGGGCCGACATTACTTAGCTTCTGAGTTCTGGGGAGATTAGGCTAGTCCTTTGGAAGTGTCACAATCCTGGGCCTAGTGAGGCCTACAGGCCCCAAGGAAGCTTGCCTAGGATTGGGAAAAGCCTACATTTCCCAGGATCCCCTCTGATTGGGGGGGGCAAGGGTTTTGGAGGGAAACTGGCCCAGAGAGGGGTGGGGCCTGGGAGGAGAATATAAAAGGGCCAAGCCCAGGCATGAGGTGGTTTTTTCCTGGAAGGCTGAGCTGGAGGCAGGCTGTGGCCTGGAGAGCTTATAGCAGGGGAAAGATCCCTCATCCACGGGAAGGGGTGAGTGCTGGTTAGTAGTTTAGGGGGTGTTCTTTTCCTGGAAGGCTGAGCTGGAGGTAGGCTGTGGCCTGGAGAGCTTGAGCAGGGGAAAGAGGGAAGGGGTGAGTGCTGGTTAGTAGTTTAGGGGGTGTTCTTTCCCTGGAAGGCTGAGCTGGAGGTAGGCTGTGGCCTGGAGAGCTTGAAGCAGGGGAAAGATCCCTCTCCCAAGGCAAGGGGTGAGTGTTGGTTAGTAGAGTAGGGACTGCACAGTTAATTGCGTCAGGGCTTTTGTTTCTTTGCACCAACCTTTACCGTTCTCAGATTCCCTTTAGCACTAAATCTTTGTCACCCACTTATTATTTGAGCCCCATAAGTTAACTGTTGTTGTTGGGGCGGTGGCTCAGTGGTAGAGCATCTGCTTGGGAAGCGGAAGGTCCCCAGTTCAATCCCTGGCATCTCCAGAAAGGGGTCCAGGCAAGTAGACATGAAAAACCTCAGCTTGAGGCCCTGGAGAGCCATGAACGGGGCTGTGGCTCAGCGGCAGAGCATCTGCTGGGTAAGCATAAGGTCCCAGGTTCAATCCCCGGCACCTCCAACTAAAAAGGGTCCAGGCAAATAGACGTGAAAAACCTCAGCTTGAGACCCTGGAGAGCCGCTGCCGGTCTGAGTAGACAAGACTGACTTTGATGGACCAAAGAGGGTCTGATTCAGTAGAAGGCAGCTTCATATGTTCATATGATCAAAAGACCCCAAAAAAATCATCTTAATGGGAGGGACGGTGGCTCAGTGGTAGAGCATCTACTTGGTAAACAGAAGGTCCCAGGTTCAATCCCCAGCATCTCCAACTAAAAGGGTCCAGGCAAATAGATGTGAAAACCTCAGCTTGAGACCCTGGAGAGCCGCTGCCCGTCTGAGTCGACAAGACTGACTTTGATGGACCCAGGGTCTGATTCAGTAGAAGGCAGCTTCATATGTTCTTATCCTGCCTGGGTTCTCACGTCTCCTTGGTCACAGTTAAGAGATATTTCTTAATAAGGAAGAGACAAGGGTGGTTGTTTGCTCTGGGCCCTCCATACAGACCCTTACTGGTGGCCCTGTTGGGCCCGGCTACGTGACAGGAAGTATTACATAGTGTGTGTCATGAACAATGCATTAAGAAGAAGGAGTTTCATACATAGCAAGGAATACAATAAGAGCCAGATAATACAGAAACCGGCAGTGGAATAGACTAGAACTGGTACCTTGAACTGAACTTTGAATTGGTGGCCCTCACAGGGGCAGAAAGATGGGGTGGAAATTATTCTATTAAATAACATAAGCCTGGTCACGAGCAGCCAGTGAATTGACTACAGAGTGGGTGATAATATGTGTCATTCACCTAGCTCTCGATAGTCAACTGATTTGCTGTGTTCTGTGTCAGCCAGAGTCTCCTAGTTGACGTCAAGGGCTACGCCACGTAGAGCGTTTTACAGTAGTCTAGCTTCAGTGTTACTGTGGATGTTGATCCGTGCGGGCAGATCCTCCCAAGTCAAGGTTAGGGAGTTGTCTTTCAGGCTAAATGAAGATGGAATAAAGCCTCTTTTTTGGGGGGGGGGGAGGGGAGAGAGCTGTATTAGCTCGCTTCCTTCCCCCATCCCACCATATGCACTTAACATTTTGGTTGTTGAAAGAGGCTTCTCTTAACTCTGTATTTGGGCTGCCCAGATTGGACAAGAGGAAAGTCATTTGCAAAGATACTGATGCAGCGGGCGTACTTGCAGTCTCCTAGTAGCGCTCTCGAATGGCTCTGTAGCTCCAGGCCTTCGTTGTAACCGAGTACTGAATTCTGATGCCGAGGACGGATTGCTCGTCCTTTGCTAGATTGCCGCTGATGATGACCGTTTCTCTTTCTCCCCCCAGGAACTCCAGAAGTGCTTTGACGTGAAAGACGTGCAGATGCTGCAGGACACAATTAGCAAAATGGATCCTTCTGTGAGTCTCCTTGGCGCTGGGTTGACATAAGGACATACGATAATAGGAATCGTATGGCAGTGTGGATAGTACAGCCAGGAGATCCTAAGATTGTCTGGCAGCCGGAAGTTAAGAACGTAAGAGAAGCCATGTTGGGCCATCTAGTCCAACACTTTTGTGTCACAAACTGGCCAAACCCCAGGTGCCATCAGGAGGTCCATCAGTGGGGCCAGGACACTAGAAGCCCTCCCACTGTTGCCCCTCCCAAGCACCAAGAAGACAGAGCTTCACTGCCCCAGACATAAGTCCACCAGTGGGGCCAAGGCACTAGAAGCCCTCCCACTTCGCCCCCCCCCCCCAAGCACCAAGAATACGCCCTGAGCCTGCTTTGGTGGGGAGGGCGGGGTATAAATAAAAATTTATTATTATTATTATTATTAGAGCATCACTGCCCCAGACAGAGAGTTCCAACAGTACTCTGTGGCTAATAGCCACTGATGGACCTCTGCTCCAGATGTTGATCCAATCCACTCTTGAAGCTGGCTATGCTAGGAGCCGCCGCCACCTCCTGTGGCAGTGAATTCCACATGTTAATCACCCTTTTATCTGTTCTAAACCAACTGATCTCCTTGGTGCTGGGTTCTAAACTCCCTTTGGGAAATTCTGATTAAGTGTCACCTGGGTCTGGAACAGCTCCTGGCATTTCTCTGGCCTGGAGAGGATTTGGGGGCACACGAGTTCTTCCTGAGCTCTGGAGGTCCTCAGCTTTTTTGGAACTTGAACATATGAAGCTGCCTTATACTGGATCAGACCCTGGGTCCGTCAAAGTCAGTATTGTCTTCTCAGACTGGCAGCGGCTCTCCAGGGTCTCAAGCTGAGGTTTTTCACACCTATTTGCCTGGACCCTTTTATTTGGAGATGCCAGGGATTGAACCTGGGACCTTCTGCTTCCCAAGCAGATGCTCTACCACTGAGCCACCTTAGGAGTTTGGACACAAAGTGGCTGCCTCAGAACAGCTGTCATAGGAGACAGAGCCAGCCACTGATCAGTTGTCGCGGGTCACCTTCAGTCACACACAGTGCTCACTCTAAGCCAGGGGTGTCAAACATGCGGCCCGGGGGGGCATATCAGGCCCCCGAGCAACTGGCTATTTTTTGCTTCCGTCTCCCTCTAAATTACTTCCTTCTGCATCTCAGCTTGCTTTGCAAGCCTTGCTCAATTGCACAGGAGCTACAGAGGAAAACCTAGATTTTCTCCATTGGTCGAGGCTCCTCCCCCTCTTCGATTTTCTCCATTGGTTGAGGCTCCTCCCCCTCTTCGATTTTCTCCATTGGTTGAAGCTCCTCCCCCCCCCTGGTCCCCTGGGGAAGGAAAGAAAGAGCCAGAGCTTCCTTTGCCCAGTTCCCTGGATCCCATGGGAGAGATACAAAGAAAGCACCTTTAAGACCAACTAGTGCTGTTTTAAGCATGTTTTAATTTAAGTGATTTCTAAAAAATCTTTTAGTTGTGTTCGTCGGCTTTTATCTTAAATAGGTATACACATGGCTTGGCACGACACAGCCCGACAAAGTCTCTTTTATGTCAGATCCAGCCCCTGTAACAAAAGAGTTTGACACCCTTGCTCTAAGCCATGGAATCTTGTGAGCAAAATTTCTACTTCAGGAGCTCCTGGCATCAAAGTTAGATCCAGGTGGGCAGCCGTCTTGGTCTGAAGCAACAGAACAAAGGTGGAGTCTGGTTGCCCTCTTAAAACCAACCAAGTTTTATCGGGAATGTAAGCTTATGTGTGCTAAAAGCACACTTCGACGGGCAGTAGTGCGGGATGGAATTAGCAGTCCTATCTATATAGAGAGTGGACAGTGAGCTAGTATGCAAAATGGCAAAAATGGTTTTAGCAGATTAAAAGAATTAGAGGTTGGGGTCTGGATCTCCTGATAGTGCCTGTTTTTTTTGGCCACTGTGTGACACAGAGTGTTGGACTGGATGGGCCACTCGTCTGATCCAACATGCCTTCTCTTAGGTTCTTATGTCTGGGGCAGTGATGCTCTGTGTTCTTGGTGCTTGGGGGGGCACAGTGGGAGGTCTTCTAGTGTCCTGGCCCCACTGATGGACCTCCTGATGACACCTGGGGTTTTTTGGCCACTGTGTGACACAGAGTGTTCAACTGGATGGGCCATTGGCCTGATCCAACATGGCTTCTCTTATGTTCTTATGGCCACTGTGTGACCCAGAGTGTTGGACTGGATGGGCCATTGGCCTGGTCCAACATGGCTCCTCTTATGTTCTTCTGTGACACAGAGTGTTGGACTGGAGGGGCCATTGGCCTAATCCAACATGGCTTCTCTTATGTTCTCATGTGACACAGAGTGTTGGACTGGAGGGGCCACTGGCCTGATCCAACATGGCTTCTCTTATGTTCTTATGTGACCCAGAGTGTTGGACTGGAGGGGACACTGGCCTGATCCAACATGGCCTCTCTTATGTTCTTATGTGACACAGAGTGTTGGACTGGAGGGGCCACTGGCCTGATCCAACAGGGCTTCTCTTATGTTCTTCTGTGACACAGAGTGTTGGACTGGATGGGCCATTGGCCTGATCCAACATGGCTTCTCTTATGTGACACAGAGTGTTGGACTGGAGAGGCCATTGGCCTGATCCAACATGGCTTCTCTTATGTTCTTATGTGACACAGAGTGTTGGACTGGATGGGCCACTGGCCTGATCCAACAGGGCTTCTCTTATGTTCTTATCTTGGATGGCCCTGGGTACATTTTTGCTAGTTTTTCCAGTGTTATATGCCCTCTGACACCTATTCATAACCCGTCTTTTAACAAATCCCAGTTTGGGCTTTTCCTGAGGCGCATCTAGCCTCTAAGTCAACCCGTTCTTTGCCTCCCCTTTCAGGAAGCGAAACGCCACATGCAGCGCTGCATCGACTCCGGCCTCTGGGTGCCAAACGCCCGCACGGCAGAAGGCGCCGAGAAAGGGGAGAAGGAGGAGGGGGCCTATGAGGAAGTGAAGAGGGAGAGCAGCGAGGAGGACAAAGGAAACCCGTGAGCGAGCGGCCGGCGGTCCATAAAGCAGTTGGCCCCCCGCGCCTCTTGCCGACCTCGTTTTTCTTTTCTCTCTTCTTTCGTTCCAAACCGTTGGGCGATCACGTGCTTTGCCAGTGTAGACACTTCATGAATTGTGTGAGCCGCTTTCCTGACTGGCCCTCTCGCTCACCACGATGCAGCTCCCCCACCGCCTCGAGCCCTCCTCCGTTGCCGGGACAGCCACGGAAGTCCTGTTTTTCATCTGGGGGGGGGGTTCATGTGGCACGGTGAGGGTTCCCCGGGGGGGGGCTCGGCACGGCACCTCTGCCTTCTCCGTCACGCCGTGGAGATGCCGGTCATTTGTCATAGTTACCAACGCGCTGTTAATATCTTTTTGTTTGATGATCGTCTCAAGCTGTCGAGCAAATAAAAAGATTGAAATAGCTGAAGATTCTCAGGGCCGCCATCTTGTCTTGCAGAGGATCAGACCGTTTGTTTTGCTTCATTCAGGCATCGAGGGGAGGGGAGGGGCGGGGCGGGAAGTCTGAATATCATGGGTGGAGCGCATGCTTTGCAAGAGTTCCATATTCAATCACCCAACACTTGACCTGGGACCCTGGCTCAGTGGCAGAGCCTCTGCTTGGCATGCAGAAAGTCCTGTGTTCGATCCCCGGCATCTCCATTTGAAAAGGACCAGGCAGGAGGGGATGGGAAAGACCTTAACCTGAGACCCTGGCTCAGTGGCAGAGCCCCTGCTTGGCATGCAGAAGGTCCCAGGTTCAATCCCCAGCATCTCCAGTTGAAAGGACCAGGCAGGAGGGGATGGGAAAGACCTTGACCTGAGACCCTGGCTCAGTGGCAGAGCCCCTGCTTGGCAGGCAGAAGGTCCCAGGTTCAATCCTCGGCCATCTCCATTTGAAAAGGACCAGGCAGGAGGTGACGGGAAAGACCTTGACCTGAGACCCTGGCTCAGTGGCAGAGCCTCTGCTTGGCATGTAGAAGGTCCCAGGTCCAATCCCTGACATCTCCATTTGAAAAGGACCAGGCAGGAGGGGATGGGAAAGACCTTGACCTGAGACCCTGGCTCAGTGGCAGAGCCTCTGCTTGGCAGGCAGAAGGTCCCAGGTTCAATCCCCCAGCATCTCCAGTTAGAACGAACCAGGCAGGAGGCGATGGGAAAAACCTTGACCTGAGACCCCTGAGATTTGCTGCCAGTCTCTGTAGGAAAGATCGACCTCAGCGGTCTGCTTTAGTTGAAGGCAGTTTCTTGTTTTCCAGAGGTCTCGGAGGGTGGGCCAGGAAGAAAGCGCTAAATCGAAGTTCAGTCTCGGCATTTCTTGACTTCCATGTGGATCAGCAGAGGTTCAGTAGCCAGGTTTGATACATACACCGTAGACCAGGAGTGTCGAACTCGTTCGTTAGGAGGGCCGGATTTGACATAAATGACACCTTGTATGGCGAGGCCTATTTAAGATTAGGCAGCGGAGATATAAACTTTATAAAGGTCACAGACAAACACAAAGATTTTTTTTTAAAAAACAACCTTTAAAATGTGCTTGAAACATTAGCACTCATCTGTCGTAAAAGTGCTTTCTTTGTATTTCTCCCATGGGATCCAGGGAACCGGGCAAAGGAAGCTCTGGCTCTTTCCCTCCCGCAGGGGACCAGGAGGGGGGGGGAGGAGCCTCAGCCAATAGAAGGAAGAGAGGCTTGGCTCAGCAGCTGTGCTGTTCGATTGTGGTAGCCCGTCAAAGCAAGCTCGCCCTTCCTCCCCGAGGGAGGCGCCTCAGCCAATGGAGAAAAGAGAGGTTTTGCTCTATTTGCTCTGTCTCGTTGAGCAAGCCTTGTGAAACAAGGCGCTACGCAGAAGGAAGCAAGAGAGAGGGAGAAGGAAGCAGATGACAGCCGGTTGCTCGGGGGCCTGATAGGAGCCCTCCAGGGGCCCCCAATAATTCGGCCCCCAGGCCAGATGTTTGACAACCCTGCCATAGACCCTGCACAATGTGGGAGATGGTAGGGTTTTTTTTTATGATTTCTTTGCCTTATTTCTGTGTGTGTGTTTAAAGCAGTCTTTTTACTTTCAAGAATGGCTGTCTGATGCCTTTGTTTTGTAAGGCTGCAGCCCAACAACAACTCTCTTGGGAGGAAGCCCAGCTGAGTTTATCAGGGTATACTAATTAAATTTAGGATTCAAAGGGGAAATAGCAGAAGGAAAGGAAAGGATGGGGAAAGGAGAAACTGGCTGAGCAGCTAAGACAAATGGAAGAAGAGATACGAAGGCCTGAAAAGGTCAAATAATAGTAGAGACCATACGGAGAAATTGCCCCAAAGAAAGAGGGGAAAGCGTGACATGAAAAAAGCATACCAGAAAATAATTTTAAAATTAATTGCTGTTAAATCCTTCATCCCTAGCAAGGTACTCTCACAGCCAGGAAGTGTACAGTCAAACTGGATTGGCTTCAGAAAATCTTTTAAATTTTGAAATAAAAATCGTCCTCTTTATTAAAAAAAATTAGGATTGCTATAATGGGTCTTCCGGGGCGGGGTGGGAGAAGAAGAATTGCAGATTTATACCCCGCCCTTCTCTGAATCAGAGACTCAGAGTGGCTTACAATCTCTTTTATCTTCTTCCCCCACAACAGACACCCTGTGAGGTGGGTGGGGCTGAGAGGGCTCTCCCAGCAGCTGCCCTTTCAAGGACAGAGTCTCAGAGCGGCTTACAATCTCCTTTCCCTTCCTCCCCCACAACAGACACCCTGTGAGGTGGGTGGGGCTGAGAGGGCTCTCACAGCAGCTGCCCTTTCAAGGACAATCTCAGACTGGCCTACAATCTTCTTTCCCTTCCTTCCCCACAACAGACACCCTGTGAGGCAGGTGGGGCTGGAGAGGGCTCTCCCAGCAGCTGCCCTTTCAAGGACAGAGTCTCAGAGAGGCTCACAATCTCCTTTATCTTCCTCCCCCACAACAGACACCCTGTGAGATGGGTGGGGCTCAGAGGGCTCTCCCAGCAGCTGCCTTTTCAAGGACAACCTCTGCCGGAGCTCTGGCTGACCCAAGGCCATGCTAGCAGGTGCAAGTGGAGGAGTGGGGAATCAAACCCAGTTCTCCCAGATAAGAGAGCTCTGGCTGACCCAAGGCCATTCCAGCAGGTGCAAGTGGAGGAGGGGGGAATCAAACCCAGTTCTCCCAGATAAGAGAGCTCTGGCTGACCCAAGGCCATTCCAGCAGGTGCAAGTGGAGGAGGGGGGAATCAAACCCAGTTCTCCCAGATAAGAGAGCTGTGGCTGACCCAGGGACATTCCAGCAGGTGCAAGTGGAGGAGTGGGGAGTCAAACCCGGTCCTCCCAGATAAGAGTCTGCGTACTTCACCACCACACCAAATTGGCTAAGCGGAAGTGATTTGTCATTGCCTGGCTCTGCGTAGCAGCCCTAGACTTCCTTAGCCGTCTCCCATCTGAAGACTACCCAAGGCCAACCCTGTTTAGCTTCTGAGATCTGTTGAGATCGGGCTATCGTGGGCCATCCAAGGCAGGGCTTGGAGAGAGAAGGAAGCAGATGACAGCCGGTTGCTCGGGGGCCTGATAGGAGCCCTCCATTGCCTGCCCCTGCGTCGCAACCCTGGACTTCCTTGGTGGTCTCCCATCGAGGTACAAACCAGGGCTGACTCTTCTTAGCTTCCTAGATCTGATGAGATCCAGCCAGCCTGGGCCATAGCCAGGTCAGGGCTGGTCTAAGAATAGGTTACGATGATGTCCGTCATGGACTGCATGATGCATCTCTAGACACCCTTGCAAGCAGTTCAGGCCGGACAGCCTGACCTCTGTTCAAGGGAAGATATCCAGGGAGCAGATTTTAAAGGTGTCCGTCTGCAAACATCTAAAGCGGCGGTCCCCAACCTTTTTTGGCACAGTGGATCGGTTTTGTGGAAGATGTCATGGGTGCTGGGGACCCTGCAGAGGAAGACGAGTCTGCCGAGGAAACTGTACCCCTGCCACCTGCACCAGTACCCCTGCCTCCTGCTGAAGAAGATCCCAGCCCCCCTGCCTCGCCCTCTCGGGTGGCTCGTGTGCGTGACCGCCTCCGTCAGGACCTCAGGGATCGGAGGAGGGCGGCACGCTCACAAGCAAGACGCTCCCTGCGTCCTGAGTTTTGAGAGGATTCTGGCCTTCCTAAGAGCAAGGATGCTTGAGTTGTAACAGGATCCTGGCTGCCTCCCAGAGCCAGCAATTAGCCCAAATGGGCAACAGCCAGCAGAGGGCTATATAGCTGTGGGCTTTGGGAGGAGGCTTTGTGGAAGCAACTAGTCATCTCCCTGACATCCTAGCATCCACTCCGGCTTGACTTTGGTTCCTGACTCCCTGACTTTGGCTTTTGACTTCTGGACTCCCTGACCTCGGCTTCTGGACCTCGGACCTGCGATACTTGCACAGCGATTTGGATTTGGCACCTCGGACACTCCTGCTTGCTGGCTACAGACCTCGGCCTGCCTCTGGACTTTGCCTGACCCGGCCCCAGCCGTGACAGAAGACAATTTTTCCAAGGACTGGGGGGGGGGGGGGGGATGGTTTTGGGATGATACAATTGTGCACTATATTTTGGTGTGGTGGTTAAGTGTAGAATCATAGAGTTGGAAGGGACCTCCAGGGTCATCTAGTCCAACCCCTTGAACAATGCAGGAAACTCACAAACACCTCCCCCTAAATTCACATCGTGCGGACTCTTATCTGGGAGAGCCGGTTTTGATTCCCCCCCTTCTCCACTTGCACCTGCTGGAATGGCCTTGGGTCAGCCATAGCTCTCGCAGAGTTGTCCCTGAAGGGGCAGCTTCTGGGAGATCTCTCTCAGCCCCACCCACCTCACAGGGTGTCTGTTGCGGGGAAGGAAGGTAGAGGAGATTGTGAGTCGCTGTGAGACTCTGAAATTCAGAGTGGAGGCCAGGATACAAACCCAATGTCGTCTTAATATTATTATTACTACATTGTAATGTATAATGAAATAATTATACAACTCACGGCCCGTTTGCTTAACAGGCCGCAGACCTGGACCGGTCCACAGACCGAGGGTTGGGGACCCCTGATTTAAAGTACTTCCTGGTGATCCGGGGAAGTCGGTATGGATTTGTCCCCAATAGGTTTTGCCAGACCGACCTCATTTCCTTCCTTGATCGAACGACAAGCTTACTGGACCGACGGAATGCTGTTGATGTTGTTTAACTGGATTTCTGTAGAGCAGGGGCTTTGGGGGTGGAGCCAGGAGACTGGGAGAGGAGCCAGGGAGCTTTGGGGGCGGAGCCAGGAGCAAGGTTGACAAGCGTCATTGAACTCCAAAGGGCCATCGCATTTAAAGGGACCGCACACCTTTTAAATGCCTTCCCTCCTTTGGAAATAATGAAGGGTAGGGGCACCTTCTTTGAGGGCTCATCGAATTGGACCCCCTGGTCCAAGCTTTTTGAAACTTGGAGAGTGCTTTGAGGAGAGTCACTGGACGCCATGCTGGGAATTTGGTGCCTGTACCTAAAATCCCAGCCCCCCCGCCCCGAGCCCCAAACACCTGCAGGTCAAATCTCCATTATACCCTATGGCAGGGGTATCGAACTCATTTGTTATGCGGGCCGGATCTGATATAAATGAGACCTTGGTGGGTGGGCCATGTCGGGCTGGGCCATGTGTATAGCTATTTCAAATCAGGTAGCAGAGCTATAAATTTTATAAAGGACACAGTGGCATTTCGTCTGAATGGGAGGAGGTGTCCAGCGGGGTGCCGCAGGGCTCGTTTCCGGGCTTTTCGATATTTTGAGAAATCTGGATGAGGGTGTGGAGGGCCTACTCACGAAATCTGCAGATGACACCAAAATAGGAGGCGCAGCGAGCACACAAGAAGATACAGAATTCAACAAGGGAGTTCTGGCCGTCACATTTCAAGGGACTGCACACCATTTAAACGCCTTCCCTCCACTGGAAATCATGAAGGATAGGGGCACCTTCTTTGGGGGCTCATAGACTTGAACCCCCTGGTCCAATCCATTTGAAACTTGGGGGGTATTTTGGGGAGAGGCACCGGCTGCTACGCTGAAAACATGGTGCCTCTGTCTCAAAAAAACAGCCTTCCCCAGATATCTGCAGATCAATCCATTATACCCTATGGGAATCGGTCTCCATAGGGAATGACGAAGTGCCCAGCAGATATTTCCCTCCTCTCCCCCGCTTTCTGATGACTCCAAACCAGGGGATCCCCTGCCCCCATATGGGGGTTGGCAACCCTGGTGGAATTCACTGCCACAGGAGGTGGTGGCAGCTACAAGCATAGCCAGCTTTAAGAGGGGATTGGATAAAAATATGGAGCAGAGGTTCATCAGTGGCTATTAGCCACAGTATATATATAGGTGTGTGTGTGTGTGTGTATGTGTGTATATATTGGCCACAGTGTGACACAGAGTGTTGGACTGGATGGGCCATTGGCCTGATCCAACATGGCTTCTCTAATGTTCTTATGTAAAAGGATTCCTCGGGAGGTGGCGGGCTCTCCAGGGCCGGCACTGTGGGTTCTGCTGCCCCTGGCAGAGTTCTGTCCCCTGCCCCCGATTTCCAGTGGGGAGGGAGAGGTGCAACTTGGAGCATGTTCACTGCTGAGACGCCCTGTGGGCACTTCTCAGCCTTCCTCCTCCTCCTCCCCGCAGTTTGGTGTAGTGGTTAAGAGAGGTGGACTCTAATCTATTAGCCACAGCATATTGTTGGAACTCTCTGTCTGGGGCAGTGATGCTCTGTATTTGTGGTGCTTGCGGGGGGAGCACAGTGGGAGGGCTTCAAGTGTGCTGGCCCCACTGATGGTCCTCCTGATGGCACCTGGGTTTTTTGGCCACTGTGTGACACAGAGTGTTGGACTGGATGGGCCACTGGCACGATCCAACATGGCTTCTCTTGTGTTCTTATGTCTGGGGCAGTGATGCTCTGTCTTCTCGGTGCTTGGGGGGGGGGGCACAGTGGAGGGCTTCTAGTGTCCTGGCCCCACTGATGGACCTCCTGATGGCATTTGTTTTTTTTACCACTGTGTGAAACAGAGTGTTGGACTGGATGGGCCATTGCCCTGATCCAGCATGGCTTCTCTTATGTTCTAGGAGAACTGGACTTGATTCCCCAGTCCTCCACATGCAGCCAGCTGGAGTGACCTTGGGCCAGTCCCAGTTCTCTCGAGAGCTGTTCTCTCAGAGCTCTCTCAGCCCCACCTGCTTCATAGGCTGCCTGTTGTGGGACGAGGCAGGGAAGGGTATAACTCCAATCCCATCTCTCCTCCTCCTCTTCTGGTGGCTTTTGCTTCCCCTTCCCCGTGAAGTCTGGTCTATTATTGGAAAGAGCCCTTCTGTTTCCTTTTTGCCAAGTACAGAGGGACTTGCCTCTTGGTGGTTCCTCTCAACAGAGCCTGTTCAGACTCGCAAGGGTGAAGCAGGAAATGCACTGCTGGGTTGGAATTCTGGAATCTAGGGAATTCTGGGGCTGCTGGTAGATTCTGGTGCCTTCCAGCATATCAGAGCACACAAATGGGTTGGGGCTTCCTGTTGCAATGCAGTTTGGTGAGAGCCAGTTTGGTGTAGTGGTTAAGGGTGCGGACTCTTATCTGGGGGAACCGGGTTTGATTCCCCACTCCTCCACTTGCTGCTGGAATGGCCTCAGGTCAGCTATAGCTCTTGTAGAGGTCAGCTATAGCTCTTGTAGAGGTCAGCTATGGCTCTCGCAGAGGTTGTCCTTGAATGGGCAGCTTCTGTCAGAGCTCTCTCAACCCCACCCACCTCACAGGGTGTCTTTTGTGGGGAAGGAAGAGAGCCAGTTTGGTGTAGTGGTGAAGCGCGTGGACTCTTATCTGGGAGAACCGGGTTTAATTCCTCACTCCTCCACTTCCAGCTGCTGGAATGGCCTAGGGTTAGCTGTAGCTCTCGTAGAGGTCAGCTATAGCTCTCGCAGAGGTCCTTGAATGGGCAGCTTCTGTCAGAGCTCTCTCAGCCCCACCCACCTCACAGGGTGGCTGTTGTGGGGGGGGGGAGGAAGGTAAAGGAGATTGTGACCGCTCTGAGACTCTGAAATTCAGAGTATAGGGCAGGATATAAATCCAATATCATCATCTTCTTCTTCTTCGCTTATGGAGCCAGGAAATTGGCAGATAGTGAGCGTTGCCAACCTCCAATGCCTCATTATAGGATGGGGGAGACTTGTCTTGGAAGTAGTCTGTGCGAGAAGGATCTAAGGGTCTTAGCAGACCATAGGTTGAACGTGAGTCAGCAGTATGATACAGTGGCTAAAAAGGCAAATGCGATTTTAGGCTGTATCAACAGATGTATAGTGTCCAGATCATGTGAAGTGATGGTATTGCTTTACTCTGCTCTGGTAAGACCTCACCTGGAGGATTGTGTTCAGTTTGGGGCACCACATTTTAAGGAGGATTTAGTCAAGCTGGAATAAGTCCAGAGAGGCTGACGAAGATGGTGAGGGGTCTGGAGACTTATGAAGAAAGGTTGAAGGAGGCGGCTGAGAGGTGATACTTGAAGGGCTGTCATATAGAGGATGGTGCAGAGTTGTTTTCTGTGGCCCCAGAAGGCAGGACCAGAATCAGTGGGATGAAATTAAATCAAAACAGTTTCCAGTTCAACATGAGGAAGAACTTCCTGACCGTTAGAGCGGTTCCTCAGTGCAACAGGCTTCCTCCTCGGGAGGTGGTGGCCTCTCCTTCCTTGGAGGTTTTTCAACAGAGGCTAGATGGCCCTCTGACAGCCATGAAGATCCTGTGAATTTAGGGGGAGGCGTTTGTCAGTTTCCTGCATTGTGCAGGGGGTTGGACTAGATGACCCTGGGGGTTCCCTCCAACTCTATGATTCCAGATGGCACCTGGACGCCACCCACAAAATAGCCAGGTATTTCCCAACTCAGAGCTGGCAACACTCCGGCTAACTCATCCCTCCTTCCAGCCTCAAATGTGTCCTTGCTCTGCTGTTTATTCCTCTCCTGTTACCTTCATGGCTCTGTGTGTGTGTGTGTGTGTGTGTGTGTGTGTGTGATGCGCAGTCAATTTGCAGCTGACTTCTGGCAACCCCAGCAAGGGGCTTTCAAGGCAAGGGAGAAGCAGAGGTGGTTTGCCCGTTGCCTTCCTCTGCAGAGCCTTCCTTGGTGGTCTTCCATCCAAGTACCGACCCTGCTTAGCTTCCAATTCTGGTGATCCCAGCAAGGGGCTTTCAAGGCAAGGGAGAAGCAGAGGTGGTTGGCCATCGCCTTTCTCTACAGAGCCTTCCTTCTAGTTGTTCAGTCGCACAGTCGAGTCCGACTCTTCGCGACCCCATGGACCAAGTCATGCGAGGCCCTCCTGTCTTCTACCATCCTCCAAAGTCTGTTTAAATTCGTGTTTGTGACATCAGTAACGCTGTCCAGCCATCTCATCTTTTGCCGTCTCCTTCTGCTTTTGCCTTCTGTCTTTCCCAGCATCAGGGGCTTCTCCAGGGGGTGCTCCCTTCTCATTGGGTGGCCAAAGGATTTGAGCTTCAGCTTCAGCATCTGACCTTCCAGGGAACAGTCTGGGTTGATTTCCCTTAGGACTGACTGATTGGATCTTCTTGCAGTCCAAGGGGCTCTCAAGAGTCTTCTCCAGCACCACAGCTCAAAAGCATCTATTCTTCTGCGCTCGGCCTTCCTTATGGTCCAGCTCTCACAGCCATACAGCCTTCCTTGGTGGTCTTTAATCCAAGCACCAGTTTAATGGCAACCCCAGCCAGGGGTTTCAAAGCAAGTGAGAAGCGGAGGTTGTTTGCCTTTATCTTTCATCCAAGTACCCACCCTGCTTAGCTTCAGACTCCATTTCCTCCAGGGGAACTGATCTCTGTAGCCTGGAAAAGAGCTAGAATTCCAGGGGATCTCCAGGTCCCACCTGGAGGCTGGCATCCCTGAACCTCAGTGGGGCACAAGGCCACAAAGTCCCCCCCTCCAAAGCAGCCCTTTCCTCCAGGGGAACTGATCTCTGCAGTCTGGAGAGGAGCTGGAATTCCGGGGGATCCCCAGGTCCCACCTGGAGGCTGGCATCCCTGAACCTCAGTGGGGCACAAGGCCACAGAGCCCCCCCTCCAAAGCAGCCCTTTCCTCCAGGGGAACTGATCTCTGTAGTCTGGAGAGGAGCTGGAATTCCAGGGGATCCCCAGGTCCCACCTGGAGGCTGGCATCCCTGAACCTCAGTGGGGCACAAGGCCACAGAGTCTCCCCTCCAAAGCAGCCCTTTCCTCCAGGGGAACTGATCTCTGCAGTCTGGAGAGGAGCTGGAATTCCGGGGGATCCCCAGGTCCCACCTGGAGGCTAGCATCCCTGAACCTCAGTGGGGCACAAGGCCACAGAGCCCCCCCTCCAAAGCAGCCCTTTCCTCCAGGGGAACTGATCTCTGTAGTCAGGAGAGGAGCTGAAATTCCAGGGGATCCCCAGGTCCCACCTGGAGGCTGGCATCCCTGAACCTCAGTGGGGCACAAGGCCACAGAGTCCCCCCCCCTCCAAAGCAGCCTTTTCCTCCAGGGGAACTGATCTCTGTCATCCCTGACAGTGGGTTAAAATGGCTGCTTTGGAGGGGGGGACTCTGTGGCCTTGGATCCCACTGAGGTTCAGGGATGCCAGCCTCCAGGTGGGACCTGGGGATCCCCTTGAATTCCAGCTTATCTCTAGACTACAGAGATCACTTCCCCTGGAAAAGATGGATACTTTGGAGGGAGGTGGGACTCTGTGGCCTTGTGCCTCGCTATGGTCCCTGCCCTTCCCAAATCTCCAGGAATTTCCCAGCCTGTAGCTGGTCCCCAGTCCCCATTCCCCACTGGTAGCCATGGGGACGTGGTCACCCTAGCCTCACTAGTACCCAGTGAGAGACTCAGCTGTGTAGGCCTGTAACTCTGTTACAGCCTTGTTTCCTCTCCCAGAGTCACGCTTGCGGTCTTCTCTGCCAAACGCTTTCCCTCTTTTATGCCTTCCCAGTGTTACTTGTCCCAAAGGTTCCCACGCAACATGCTCTCCGTAGTCATTTCAGTGCCGCTTCCCCACCCACGCGTATCGCCCAGCCAGAGACTGGGGGGGGATCTGACAGAGGAGAGGTGAAGGCACAGAAACGATGTGGATGACCGACGATTAAAAAGCCCTTTTGTGTTCTTCTTTATAACGGTCGGCTAGTTCCTCTAGGAGAGGTGACAAGAATAACAGACAGAGCAGAAGAAAATGCATGTTCGGTGTTTATTTAGGCTAGGAGGCTCAGCCACGCTGTGGCAGACAACTCCATTGGACTTTTCCCAACGCATCTTTTCTAGCAGGTGGAGGGGAACGGCGAAGGCCGAGAACTCTGATCCGAAAACAGCCCTGAATCAAATCTTGCTTCTTCCTGACCTTGAGACCTGGGAGATAGCTGGGGTTGCCAAGTCCAGTTCAAGAAATATCTGGGGACTTTGGGGGTGGAGCCAGGAGACTTTGGGGTGGAGCCAGGAGACTTTGGGGGTGCAGCCAGGAACAAGGTTGTGACCAGCATAATTGAACCCCAAAAGGAGTTCTGGCCTTCACATTGAAAGGGACCGCACATCTTTTCAATGCCTTCCCTCCATTGGAAATAATGAAGGAGAGGGGCACCTTCTTTGGAGGCTCATAGAACTGGATCTCCTGGTCCAATCTTTTTGAGACTTGGAGGGTGTTTTGAGGAGAGGCACTGGATGCTATGCTGAAAGTTCAGTGCCTCTGCCTCAAAAAACACCCCCCCACACAGGCCCAAAGCCTCAGATACCTGTGGATCAATTCTTCATTTTCCTAGGGCTGTCAAGCCCCTGCTCTGGGCAGGGGAATCCAGATTGGGCCAGCGGGGGGGAACTCCCCCCCCCCCACATTGCCAGTGTGATGACGTCACCTGGACGTGATGTCATTGCGGCAGCAATGGGGCACAGCAGCCGCTCTAGGCGTTTCCAGGGAAACTCTATGGTTTTCCCAGATGCTCTAGCCATTTGGGAGGGAAAACTCTATGGTATAAAACTCTATGCTCCAGGGGACTTGGCGACCCTAATTATACCCTATGGCAGGGGTGGCCAACGGTAGCTCTCCAGATGCTGAGTCAGACCAGTGAGGGTCTATCTAGTCCAGAGATGGGGAACGGTGGCTCTCCAGATGTTTTTTGCCTACAACTCCCATCAGCCCCAGTCAGCATGCTGTCTGGGGCTGATGGGAGTTGTAGGCAAAAAAACATCTGGAGAGCCACCATTGGCCACCCCTGCCCAATGGGAATCGGTCTCCATAGGGAATAATTGAAGATATTGGATTTATATCCCGCCCTCCACTCCGAAGAGTCTCAGAGCGGCTCACAATCTCCTTTCCCTTCCTCCCCACAACAGACACCCTGTGAGGTAGATGAAGATATTGGATTTATATCCCGCCCTCCACTCCGAAGAGTCTCAGAGCGGCTCACAATCTCCTCTGCCTTCCTCCCCCACAACAGACACCCTGTGAGGTGGGTGGGGCTGGAGAGGGCTCTCTCAGCAGCTGCCCTTTCAAGGACAACCTCTGCCAGAGCTATGGCTGACCCAAGGCCATTCCAGCAGCTGCAAGTGGAGGAGTGGGGGAATCAAACCCGGTTCTCCCAGATAAGAGTCCGCGCACTTAACCACTACACTAAACTGGCTCTCCACTGGAGTGTCCAACAGACACCTGGGGATTGGCAACCCTAGAGGTAATTTTGGGTGTTGCAGTAATCTTCTACGGCTCCGGTAGCAGCTTAAAAAATGAACCAAATTTGTGGCAGGGTATGGCCATTCCTCACTTCTTCAGAGCCACACGTTTTGTTCATCTTTAAGGTGCGTCTTTTGGCTCTTACAGACAGACTAATGCAGTTTAGGGTTGCCGGTCCCCACTTGCGGGCAGGGGACCCCCCCGTTCGGAGGCCACCCCCCTCCCCCGCTTCAGGGTCGTTAGAAAGCAGGAGGGAGGAGGGAAATGTCTGCCGGGCACTCCGTTATTCCCTGTGGAGACCCTATAGTGTATAATGGAGAATTGATCTGTGAGCATCTGGGACATGGGGGGGGTCCTGATTTTCGAGGTAGAGGCACCAACTTTGCAGCATGGCATCCAGTGCCTCTCCTCAAAACACCCCCCAAGTTTCAAAAAGTTTGGACCAGGGGGTCCAATTCTATGAGCCCCCAAAGAAGGTGCCCCTATCCTTCATTATTCCAAATGGAGGGAAGGCATTTAAAAGTCCCTTTAAAGGTGATGGCCAGAACTCCCTTCCAATCGTGTTTGTCACACTCGTGTTCACGGCTCCACCCCCAAAGTCTCCTGGCTCCACCCCCCAAATCCCCAGATATTTTTTGAATTGGACTTGGCAACCCTATGCCAAATGTTTGTCAGACTTTTTACGGGGTGGTTTGCCATTGCCTTCCCCAGTCATCTACACTTTCCCCCCAGCAGGCTGGGTGCTCATTTTACCGACCTCGGGAGGATGGAAGGCTGAGTCAACCTGGAGCCGGCTACCTGAAACCAGCTTCCGCCGGGATTGAACTCAGGTTGTGAGCAGAGAGTTCAGACTGCAGTACTGCAGCTTTAACACTCTGCGCCACACGGCTCTTAAAAGTTTGGTCCAAAAGGAAAAGCCCAAAACACTGCTGACATAGTGTCTTTATTTGGCCCAGCCCAATGACTCATAACAGCGGGAGCCACTGAGTTTCCTAGAACTCGTTACCATTTTGTCACCACTGGCCTGGTGCAAAATTCTGGGGAAATCAAAAGCTTGCCCAGCGTTATGCTTCATCGGGTTCAGAAAGGCGCCGCATGGTCAATGCCTTTGGCCTTTGGAGTTGTTCCTACTGCCTTCGTTAGAGCACGGAAAAAAACCCGCCAGAAAAATGCAAAAGACCAGATCATTTCCCCTGAGGCCTTTTTATTCCATTTTTGTTTCCGGATGGAAAAACTGGAAGTTTTGCAAAATACCCGGGGGGGGGGGGATGGGACACCCTCCTATGAGATATTTTCTTTGAAAAGACTGGAATCTTTCCAGCTTTCTGGAATCTTAGGCTGGGGGCTGCCCCTCTCCCCCAGGCAACTTAAATCACATGTAGGGTTGCCAAGTCCAATTCAAGAAATATCTGGGGACTTTGGTGGTGGAGCCAGGAGACATTGGGGGTGGAGCCAGGAGCAAGGCTGTGACAAGCACAGTTGAACTCCAAAAGGAGTTCTGGCCATCACATTTAAAGGGACCACACACTTTTTACATGGAAATAATGAAGGATAGGGGCACCTTCTTTGGGGGCTCATAGAATTGGACCCCCTGGTCAAATCTTTTTGAAATTTGGAGGAGATTTAGGGGAGAGGCACTGAGTGCCATGCTGAAAATATGGTGCCTCTATCTCAAAAAACAGCCCCCTTCGAACACCAGATACTCGCAAATCAATTTTCCATTATACCCTATGGGAATCGGTCTCCATAGGGAATAATGGAGTGCCCAGCAGACATTTCTCCCCCCTCCCCCGCTTTCTGATGATTCTGAAGTGGGGGGAGGGCCTCCAAACCGGGCTATCTCCTGCCCCCACTTGGGGATTAAGGCAACGAAATAGAGAAACGCGGAAAAGTGGAGTAGGAAGAAGGTCAAAACCTCATTTTTAGTCAGATAAGCCATTTTCTCCCGTTCTTCCCAGAAACAGTACTTTAGGGTTGGTGGCCAGGTGCCCTGTCTAATTAAATGAATGTAGTATTAGCAACGGTGAGATTGGTGTTAGCTGCACACTGGAAAAGCAATACACTACCCTCTATACAAGCCTGGAGAATCAAGCCTATGGGATTATTTCCTTTTGGGTAAGCTTTTTGCATTTAGTTCTGACATGCAGCCAGAATGCAGTCAAGAGAAGTTTATTGCCCTTTGATTCCCAATAATTTCTTTATCTGATTAAAAATTATATTCTTCCCCAAAAACAAATTTTTATCATGCTCTTATTTACTTTTGAATTGCCTGATGTACATAAGCACTGAGTAGTTATGCCTTTCTGGGAATGCCTGTTCTTCACAGCTAAAAACATTGTAAGATGGTTTGAAACGTTGACTGTTTGAATATATCTGCTTTACAGCTACCACACTGGGGAGGGATGGTGGCTCAGTGGTAGAGCAGAAGGTCCCAGGTTCAATCCCCGGCATCTGCAATTAAAAAGGGTCCAGGCAAGTAGGCGTAAAAAACCTCAGCTTGAGACCCTGGAGAGCCACTGCCAGTCTGAGTAGACAATACTGACTTTGATGGACCGAGGGTCTGATTCAGTAGAAGGCAGCTTCATATGTTCATGGGGAGGGATGGTGGCTCAGTGGTAGAGCATCTGTTTGGTCAGCAGAATGTCCCAGGTTCCATCCCCGGCATCTCCAACTAAAAAGGTCCAGGCAAATAGGGATGAAAAACCTCAGTTTGAGACCCTGGAGAGCGTCTGCCAGTCTGAGTAGACAATACTGACTTTGATGGCCCCAGGGTCTGATTCAGTAGAAGGCAGCTTCATATGTTCATATGTACCTCACGATATTTCCTATTTATCATGTGTTTGCTTTTATGATTCTGGAGAGATCGTGCTGTCCCCTATATGGAAATGCTGCTGTCTCCTGGTTTTGTTTTGCCTGTTGAAAAAACTGAAATAATAATAATAATAATAATAATAATAATAATAATAATAATAATAATAATAATAATAATAATAATAATAATAATAATTCACAAAAATATAAGCCATTTTCTCCAGGGGAGCTGATCTCTGCCAACTGGAGATCAGCTATAAAAGCGGGAGATCTCCAGACCCTACCGGGAGGATGGCAAACCTAAAAGTCAAAATCTCCCTTTAGGATTTGGGAGCACAACGCCATAGAATCCACCCCTCCGAAGCAGCCGCGTTCTCCAGACACAAGAGATCTCCACCGTCTAGTGCAATTCCGGGAGACCTCCAGGCCCTACCGGGATGTTGGCAACCGCGCGAGGGAGCCGGGGCGGGGGGGCCCTGACAGGCGAGCGCAGCCGGGATGCGCGCGCAAGCCCCTCCCCCCCATGCCAGAGCCTTCTCTCCTCCCGTGCTCTCTTCGGCCAATGAGGAAGCGAGCGGGGTGCACGCGCCGGTCGGGAGCCAATGGGCGAGGGCGTCTCATGGAGCCAATCGGGAGCGGCCTGTCGGTCTGCGGGGCTGAGGCAGACGGGCGCGGGGCGGCGGGGCGGAGCAGAAGGGGCTTCCCGCTTCTCTTCGTCCACCTTCCAGCCTGCCAGGTAGGCCGCGGGCCGGGTAAGGGAGGGCGGCGCTGCGGGGGTTGCGAGGGGGCGGGGGAAGCAGGGAGGGGGCCCTGGGGGGGGGACGGGTAGGGCCAGAGAGGGAAGTTAAAGGGTTAAACCGCTTGATTGACTGGCTGGCTGATTGACTGGCTGGCTGATTGATTGATTGGGGTTGTTGTCCAATGGTGAGCTGGTCAACGGCGTCTCACGCCCACCCCCTTCCTTCCAAGCTAGTTGAGGGATCTCAGGAGGTCCCATTGCGATTTTTTTTTAATTTTAAAAATTATGTGTTTTGTAAAAAAACAAAATTTCTCCCTAATATAATTTTTTACATTGTACCAAGCAGTGCAATAAATGCTAAATGGCTCTGCAGTTTGCAGTCAGCATTGTAACTCACAAACCATGAGAGTTCATTGCAGTACCTACCCTTCGCTTTTTTTTTCGAAGCAGTTGTCCAGCTTCTGTTAAGAATTTATAAATAGACAACACGAGTATATTGTTGACACATATTAAAGAAATAAAAAATTAAAAGAAAAATAAGAAATGCAGTTGTTGACTTCGGTATAGTTATAAACTTGCAAAGATCATGCTGCCCTTCTGTAACATTCTCACAGAAATCTTGGTCTATCTGCATTTTTTAAAAAACAAACTGAAATTTAGCGAAGCAGTCTCATCCGGGCTCTCCCCGGCTTTGGTGGAAACGTCTTAGGAACCCTGAGCTGGTTGGAAGGACAGGGTGGAAACGTTTTGGATCAAATAAATCAACGACATGAACCTGGGTTGGAAAACAAGACAAAAATAGATAAAGGAGGTCAATCAAAATGGAGCGAATCTGGATTTCGAAAGCAGCCGCCTCAACAGATTGCAGGTTATCAGAACAGCAGCAAATGGCAAATTTGTACAGGGAAGGGTTTTAAAAAAATATCTAAATATGGCGCTTCCGTGTTCGGAAGTAGTAGACCTGTCAAATAGGTGGATGCTGAAAGAGTGAGGATGCTGAAAGAGTGAGGATGTCAAATAGGTGGATGCTGAAAGACCTGTCAAATAGGTGGATGAACATATATGAAGCCGCCTTATACTGAATCAGACTCTCAGCCCATCAAAGTCAGTCTTGTCTACTCAAACTGGCAGCGGCTCTCCAGAGTTTCAAGCTGAGGTTTTTCACGCCTCTTTGCCTGGACCCTTTTTAGTTGGAGATGCCAGGGATTGAACCTGGAACCTTCTGCTTACCAAGCAGATGCTCTACCACTGAGCCATCGTCTCTCCCAAAAGTGAGCGTGGACCAGCCTCTCCTTTTGCCTTCCGCTTCTGCTTAGGTGACCCACCTCGCAGGGTGGTTGTGAAAATAAAATGGAGGATCATTAATACTGATGTGTTAAGGAAGGGATAAAAAAAATGCATCAAATAGATGACATCAGCTATTCCGAGTGTCTGGATAGGCAGGTGTATAAATAAATTTAGCTGTTTATTGAAAGTCCCGTCTTATGGGTTGTATTGATGCAGTGTGAGAAAAGAGGACTATAAATAACTTAAATAAATACAAGTAACATAAATAAATATTGGGAGAACCCAGCCGTAAGGTCAGGCTGTTGGAGTAAAGCTCCGTGGGCTACTTGTAGTAAAAATTCCAACCCGAGATGTGTTTTTGCTGGCTAGGCATGCGGAAGTGACTTGTTGGGGAGAAAGGAAGTCTAAAAGCAGATTGATGGATAAAAAGGTAAAGGTAGTTCCCCGTGCAAGCACAGTCATTTCTGAATCTAGGGTGACATTGCATCACGACGTTTTCACGGCAGACTTTTTACAGGGTGGTTTGCTGTTGCCTTCCGCAGTCATCTGTGCTTTCCCCCCAGCAAGCTGGGGTCTCCTTTTACCAACCTTGGAAGGATGGAAGGCTGAGTCAACCTTGAGCCGGCGACCTGAACCCAGCTTCCTCTGGGATTGAGCTCAGGTGACTCGTGAGCAGAGCATGGACCACAGTACTGGCTCCTAGATAGATGGATCGTCCCCTTTTAAAATACAAGTGGATTGTTGTAAGGTCTAAGAAAGCTCTGAAATGTCATACAAATTAATAAATTATGGCATTCAAAATATCGTTGAAGATTTGATTTGAGAGGACCGAGAGAGATGGTGGTTTGAGCAAGGTCTGATTTTTAGGTAGACAATTTAGGATTTTGTATTTTATTTTATTTTAATACTATATATAATTTGTTTGCATTTTCGTATGGAAGCTAAGATGTTAAATTTTAATGGATTTCCTAATGTGATTTTCCCTGATTGTTCGAACTATGCCGATGGTTGACTGCAGTAATAAAGACTGATGGAAGCGGATTAACAGCCGTACTTCATTATGAGAGCTCCTAGGAGCTGAATGACAGTGCCTGTAGACTTCCAAAATCAGTTCTTCACTGTCTTGCCTCCGATTTAACCGGGGTGCTTAACATAAGAGTCACATAGAATAAAGGTCAGATGTCTGAGAGCCGCAATGCATGAATGTCAGTTGTCTGAGAGTGGAAGGAAGGAAGGAAGGAAGGAAATAGATGGGGAGGGAGAGGTGGAAGGAAGGCAACTTTAACTTTCAGTGCCAGCTGATTCGGCTGATTTTAAGAGACAAATACCTTCTCCAAGCCAGCCAGTGGGGCAATGGAGCGAAACTATAGGATTTTAGCGTACCTGGAAATCTTACGTACATGTTCTGAACCTTGTTGGTCTTGTTCGGAACCTTGTTGGTCTTCTGTGAATGTATTGTAAAGACTGGGTTCTAGTGATAAATAAGCCTCCAAACTGAAGAAAGACGGATGAAACGTCTTGATATCTAGAACAGATGTCTTTGGAAGGGAAGGAATACTGGAATATTTTTTCTCTTTTGTGATTGGAAAGACTGTTTTTGAACTGTCTTCTATGAATGTCTTTTTGCTACACGCCCTTATCAGTTTAAAGTTCTATGTGCAAGCTTGGTCAGAACACCACTGACCCCGGCATTACGCTATCTTGTTTAAAATTTATGGTGTCTCTTAGCAGTTTTTTTAATTTACATAATGGGGCAATGGAGGCTTCAAGAGCCACGCCGTATGTGTGAAAGAGCCACAGTTTGGCCACCCCTGGATTTAATCTTCCATGCATGTCCTCCATTAAGAATAAAATCATTGAGGTTCAGTCTGGTATTGGATTACTGTACTGAGACCTGGAAGATTCCGGTTCAGTTCTGCACTCAGCCATAAAACTCACTGGATGAGCCAGTTACTTTCTTAGCCTACCCTTCCCTGACGGGGCTGTTGTGAAGTTAAAAAGGGGGGGGGGGGGAATGTATGGTGCTCTGAACTCCCTCGGAGGAGGATAAGTAGTGCAAAATCCTGTTTCCGCCAGAGGTCTATGCAGTTCTGGACCACCCCCCGCCGCAGCAATCTCAGAGAGTATTTGAATATTGTGGTTTTGTTTTAAGAAATGCTCTCTGCCAAGTGTATTTATAATTGCGCAAATCTTCCTGCCAGTCCGAAAGACCAGGGAACAACAATTACGATTAATTTTCAGTTTAAAAAGCATGAAGATTGACGTCGTCTTCCAGTTGTGCGCAGTAGCCTCCAGATACGAATAAGTGGGCTAGGGTGAGAAGCACTCTGGTGGCAGGTGGGGGAAAAAAGTTTCTATTGGATAGTACTTTTGGGAACAATTTAGGAGTTTCCCCCTTTTGTAAATGTCGCGCCTCCTCAGCCAGTTCTTCTTTATTAGTATCAGGAATTGCTTCCCGGAAGACGTAAAGCAAAGTCCGGTGGCAGCTTGAAGACCAACAAAGTTTCATTTTGGGTAGAAGCTTTCGTGTGCGTGCAGACGAGTTTCATTATACCCAGAATGAAACTTTGTTAGTCTCAAAGCTGCCACGGGTCTCAAACGTTGTTCTCTGGCTTCAGACCAAGGGTGGCCAAACTTGCTTCGTGTAAGAGCCACATAGAATAGACGTCAGATGTTTGAGAGCCGCAAGACACGAATGTCAGATGTTTGAGAGCCAAAGGAAGGAAAATGGATTGGGGGGGGGAGGGAGAGGTGGAAAGAAAGCAACTTTAAATGCTTGCTCCAAGTCGCTGGCTCGGCTTGGAGAAATGATTAAACAGACACCTCCGCCGATGGGTGGCGGGGGCTTCAAGAGCCACACAAGATGTGTGAAAGAGCCACAGTTTGGCTACCCCTGCTTCGGACTAACACAAGGGTGGCCAAACTTGCTTATCCTAAGAGCGACATAGAATATACATCAGATGTCTGAGAGCTGCTAGACAGGAAGGAAGGCAGGCAAATAGATGTGGGGAGGGAGGAGGTAGAGAGGGAGAAATAAAGCAACTTTAAGTGCCTTCTCCAAGCTGCTGGCTGGCTTGGCTTGGAGAAGTGATTTAAAGAGATAAATGGTTTCTCCAAGCCAGCCAACAGGGCAGTGGGAACTTTGAGAGCCACACAGCATGTATGACAGAGCCCTGTGTGGCTCCTGAGCCACACTTTAGCCACACCTGGGACTAACACAGTGACCCACTTCAATCTGTTTCCAGAAGACAGTAAGTCATAGATCTGTGATCCCTTCCCCTCCCCAGTCTTTAGCTTTTGGTATTCTTTATATGGATGTGATAAAAACGAGGCAATGATTTTTTTTTTTTAAATAGCACCGTAATAGAATGTAAAGAGTTGGTAGTCCCGTGCTCTAGCTCTTACTCCTGATTTCTCTCTCCCGTGTATTTAGAGAGCCAGTTTGGTGTAGTGGCTAAGCGAGTGGACTCTTATCTGGGAGAACCGGGTTTGATTCCCCACTCCTCCACTTGCACCTGCCGGAATGGCCTTGGGTCAGTCACAGCTCTCGCACAGGTGTCCTTGAAAGGGCAGCTTCTGTCTGAGCTCTCTCAGCCCCACCCATCTCACAGGGTGTCTGTTGTGGGGGGAGACGGTATAGGAGATTGTAAGCCGCTCTGAGTCTCTGATTCAGAGAGAAGGGCAGGGTATAAATCTGCAATTCAATATCATCTTCTTCTACTTCTTCTGTTTGAGCCCGGGGGCACCTTTAAGGCCAACAAAGTTATATCCAAGGTATGAGCTTTTGTGTGCCACTCACGCTTCCTCAGAAGCTCTTCCTCAGAATAAAACTGTTGGCCTTAAAAGTTGCCACTGGATTCCAACTTTGTCCTGCTGTTTCAAACACAGTGCCCCCCCCCCTTGAATCTACCTTCACTTAGTAGTTATTCTAGCATCCCACTTTGGGTCATCCATAGCTCTGGCAGAGGTTGTCCTCGGAAGGGGAGCTGCTGGGAGAGCCCTCTCCAGCCCCACCCACCTCCCAGGGTGTCTGTTGTGGGGGGAGAAGAAATAGGAGATTGTGAGCCACTCTTGAGTCTCTGGTTCAGGGAGAAGGGCGGGGTATAAATCTGCAATTCTTCTTTTTGTTTTTGTTTTGGTTACATGATTTATAGCCCACCTGTCTCACAGGGGACTGAGGGTGGATTGCTCAGCATGAGTTGGTGCAGTCGTCATAATAGTGCATTAGATAAGCAGTGCCTTAGGATTTTAGAAGTCTGGGACCAACCAGAAAGAATTGAAGCAGAGCATAAGTATTCACGTGCCCCATTAAGAGATACAGAAATCACACAAAGAGGATCCTACTTACAACAGGCTTTGCTCAGCAGTGTAGACCTGCTCATTCATCCAAGGAAGTTTGTAAGTCCATTTTCTTCAGCGCAGCCCTGTTATTTGTGCAGAACGGTCCCCTTGAATAAGTCAGTTTTGCATCATTTGTGGGAAGCCAGGGGGGTGGAAGGTCTCCTGACCTCCTGTTTACTTGCGGTATATTCAGGTGGGTAGCCGCTTTGGTCTGAAGCAGGGGTGGCCAAACTGTGGCTCGGGAGCTAGATGTGGCTCTTATTGTGTGGCTCTTGAAGGCCCCACCACCCCATCAGCCAGCTTGGAGAGTGCATTTGTTTCCTTAAATAATTTCTCCAAACCAAGCCAACTAGTGGCTTGGAGAATGCATTTGAAGTTGCTTTCTTTCTGCCTTTCCCTCCCCATCTATTTGCCTTCCTGTCTTGCAGCTCTCAATCATCTGACGTTCCTGTCTTGTGACTCTCAAACATCTGACATTTATTCTTTGTTGCTCTTACGGTTAAGCAAGTTTGGCCACCACCGGTCTAAAGCAACAGAATAAAGTTTGAGTCCAGTTGGCACTTTTGAAACCAACAAAGTTTATTCAAAATATAAGCTTTTGTGTGCCTGAACACTTTTAAAAAATTATATATTTTTTTCTTTTTTATTATGAATAAACAATTTTATTAGTAACATATGGTAGTAGAACTATAACTACAACTTATAAAAAGCTTAATATATATTAAGAAAAAGACCATCATTCTACCCCACATCTTACTTTCTCCCACCCCTCCCCCAATTACTTGACCCCCGCCAGTGTTATTTTCTTTAAAAAAACAGATATTAAAGGTACCCTTAACTATCAAGAAAAAAAACGAAACAAAAAAGAAACATAGGGAAGAAGAACCCCCTTCAAGAGTTATATTGTTATCTTAAAAATCTTAATCCTCAAAAATTGTCCAATGTCCTTTTATTTTCCACTCTTTCTCTACATATCTTCTGAATTTCTTCCACTCTTGGTTAAAAAGTTCTAAATCACAGTCTCTTAATTTTCTTGTTAATTTGTCCATTTCACTCCATGACATAACTTTCATAATCCAGTCCCATTTTTCTGGTATTTTTTCTTGCTTCCACAACTGCGCATACAATGTCCTAGCAGCTGAGAGCAAGTACCATATTAATGTTCTATCTTCTTTTGGAAATTTTTCCATTTGTAATCCCAGCAGAAAAGTCTCTGCCTCTTTATTGAATTCATATCCCAGGATCTTAGATATCTCTTGTTGAATCATTTGCCAAAACATTTTAGCTCTTTCACAAGTCCACCACATATGGTAGAAAGAACCTTCATGCTTTTTACATTTCCAGCACCTATCTGGCATCTTATTGTTCATCTTTGCTAATTTTTTTGGAGTCATATACCATCTATACATCATCTTAAAACAGTTCTCTTTAATACTATGACATGTTGCGAGTTTCATGGAATTTTTCCACAGATATTCCCAAGATTCCATCTTTATTTCTTTATTTACATTAATTGCCCATTTTATCATTTGAGATTTCACTACTTCATCTTCTGTAGCCCATTGTAAAAGTAATTTGTACACTTTTGAAATTAATTTCTCATTATCTCCAAGCAGAACTCTTTCCATTTCTGTTTGTTCTTTCCTTATTCCTTCAGCTTTGATATCATTCTCCATCAAACTTTTTATTTGTTGCATTTGAAACCAATCATATTTATAGTTTAGTTCTTCTGCAGTTTTCAATTCTATTTTCCCGCTTTGTATTTTTAGTAACTGGTTGTATGATAGTTGTTTTTCCTTGACTGTTTTGGCCGTTAACTTTATCACTTCAGCCGGCACTATCCATAAAGGTCTCCTCTCATCACCATATTTCTTGTACTTTATCCACACATTTAATAAGCTACTCCTTATATAATGGTGAGAGAAAAGACCGTCCATCTTCTTTTTTTCATAGTACAAATATGCATGCCAGCCGAATTTTTTTTCCATGGCCTTCTAACATTAGAAGTTTTTTATTTAATAACGTTATCCATTCTTTTAACCATACTAAACAAATTGCTTCATGATACAGTTTCAAATCTGGGTAATTGGAATCCACCTCTCTCTTTCGCATCTATCAGGACTTTCATTTTAATTCTAGATTTCCTCCCGGCCCACACGAATTCCGAAATTTTTCTTCGCCATTTATCAAATTGCTTAGCATCTTTCACAATGGGGATGGTTTGAAACAGATACATAATCCTTGGTAAAATATTCATTTTTACTGCAGCTATTCTACCCAACAGTGACAAATTGAGCTTGTTCCACTTTAGCATATCTTCTTCTATTTTACGCCATAGCTTTTCATAATTGTTCTTAAACAAATCAATATTTTTCATTGTTATCTCTACCCCTAGGTATTTTACCTTAGAGGTAACTTCACAACCCGTTAGTCTTTGTAGTTCTTGTTGTCTATTTTTCTGCATATTCTTACATAAGATTTTTGATTTTTCTTTGTTTATATAAAGTCCCGCCAACTCCCCAAACTCTTGTATTCTCATTAACAACAAAGGTGTAACTTGTAAAGGATTTTCATTTATAAACATTATATCATCTGCAAATGCTCTGTATTTATAGGTAAATCCTTTTATTTGTAGTCCTTCTAAATCTTTTTCTTCTTGAATCTGCATTAGTAAAATTTCAAGAGTCATTATAAACAGCAATGGCGAAAGCGGGCAGCCTTGTCTGGTACCTTTACTAATTTTCATTTCATCTGTAAGATCTGCGTTGATGCAC